>NW_015656265.1:199566-199709 GCF_001515625.1 Sinocyclocheilus rhinocerous
CGCATCTCGTGGGCTAGACTAACAAAACATTAAAATGCAACAACGTCACTTGCATAATGCATCATCATCACTGCATCTCGCACGCCACTAATGATGCTCCCTGATGCACACCTAACATTCAAATGCAAATGTTTATTTTAAAT
>NW_015656265.1:200378-224191 GCF_001515625.1 Sinocyclocheilus rhinocerous
CATTTAAATTGTCAACGCAAGGAAGTAACTCTATAAAAAAAACGTGCATTACGTCTAAATTAACTCATAAAAATCTAATATAATTTCGTAAATTGCATAAACAATTATGAACAAAACAGTATCATGTATTTATGCATTGCTTAATACAAAGAGCTGAAGCACCATTCACACAGATTGCATTTAAAAACATATGAGACGCAGTGAAAAGGAATAAACCTCCACAAATTTGTGACGTGTTTTCTAAAAGTTTAAACTGTTTTAACTTTGCATGGCTACATCTCTTGTGTGAAACGCGAGTGCAGCAGTCATATTTTGCGCTGAATATGCATTCTGTGTGAATGGCTTAGTTTAGGTTTTCACCTAATCAAGATCTTCCCCGCATTGAGCTTCTATATTTCTCTAATTATCGATACCGTTTTATCGCCCAGGCCTAGCGCGTTATAACCAATCATACATGATTATGCTGAGCTTATGAACGCAATGGCCAATCAGAGGTGCTTAGATGAGTCATCGCCAAAGTCCCTTTAAGGCAAGTCATGTCACTCGGCGGCCATCTTTGAAACGCCTCTCGGGCATGCAAGTGCAGCTCCTATCACTTTGAATGGGGAAACATCAAATTCTCAAACTGTTCACGCTTACGATTAAATTTCATATTTGAAATCACCAACGTCTTGGGTATTCTATAGTCTTTGGTCATCGCTGAAACAGCAGAGTTCTGACTCGCAAATTCTCTCATCATAAACAACAAAGTGCAAATGCACGTGCGATGTAAGTATACGAGATTTATTCATCATACAGTGTAGATTCACTGATTATAACGGGAATCAGTGATGATGTTCTTCGATAATGTCAATATTCTTTGCTCGTTTTCTGTAGCTGCTGTTTGAATAACTGACACGTCTTGGGCATTCTATAGTCTTTGGTCATCGCTGAAACAGCGGAGTTCTGACTCGCAAATTCTCTCATCATAAACAACAAAGTGCAAATGCACGTGCGATGTAAGTATACGAGATTTATTCATCATACAGTGTAGATTCACTGATTATAACGGGAATCAGTGATGATGTTCTTCGATAATGTCAATATTCTTTGCTCGTTTTCTGTAGCTGCTGTTTGAATAACAGAGGAAATTTAAGCATTATAATTAGTAACTTTCAATGTTTTTATTAAATTGTTGTGTTAAATACAAATTCAGTCTTATGCAAAATATTTTATGACATCTATATGCTACTTGAAATTTAAGATTTAATGTGTAGTTAATAGATTACACTAACATTTGGCTGCTTTTAGCCTTACTTTGGAGTTGGTTCACTCTCCGGCTATGAAACTAAGTAAGTAAATAATTAAATAAATTAGCACAATGTATCGGCGATCTCACAGGCTGGCAATAGGATGATATGATGACTATAGAGCATATTGCCCAACACTATTGGTCATAATAAGAAATGTTTCTTGAGCAGCATATCAGAATGATTTCTGAAGGATCATGTGACACTGAAGACTGGAGTAATGATGCTGAAAATACAGCTTTGCCATCACAGGAATAAATTACATTTTACAATGTATTCAAATAGAGAAGTTATTTTTAAACAGTGAAAACATTTAACAATATTACTGTACTGTAATTTTGTTGAAATAAAAGCAGCCTTGGTGAGCAGAAGAGACATCTGTCAAAAACATGAAAAAACAACAACTTTTGAACAGTAGTTTATATATAAATAAGAATATTTTATCATTTTATTTATATCCACCAATATATTGTAATAATGAGCAATATTTACCTGAATATATTTTACTTGCTTAGTATTTATTTTTACCTTTTATTACATGTTTATTACTCATTTTTAATGTAACGTTTTAAATCAGTTCATAAAAATGAGCAGTTAAACAGAACTAAAACTGCTAAAAAAAAAAACATTTCCTTACTTGAAATTAAAATAAATTTTAACTGAAAGAAAATAAACTTATTTCAGCTAGTTGCCAAGGCAACCTTTCTCATTTTTGTTTAGGTTTAGCGTAATATACTAAAATTAAAACTAAAACTTCATAAAAACGAACAAAACGAAAAAGACAAAAACATAATTACTAAATTAATTTACTAAATTTACTATAGCTACTAAATTTTTACAAAAAAATAAAAACTTTACTAAAAGTTTAGCTAATTTACTAAAACTAGCTACTAAAATTGACAAAAAAAAAAACTAAATCTTCACTAAAATTGTAGCTAATTTACTATAACTAATGTAAAATAATAATAAAAACTATAATAGTTTCTCAATAGTACTTTTTATAAATGCTAACAAATGCTCTCATACTAAAGGCTGGATGTCCTCCAGGATGCTGTGTGCCAAACATGATTCATCCCGTCACCAACTAAAGGACAGGCCGTGAATGTTCTCTGACAAATTCATTGTGATTCGTTCACTTTTCACCATGAAACTTATGTTGACAGTCTTTGGCTCTCATCCTGTGGGATTACGGAGTGAAGATGCTCCGCTGGAGCATGTGGGCAGCTTACAGCACTGCATTTACCCAGCATCATTACTCATTTTACAGTGCCTGACTATTAAAGCACTCTCAGGTTCAGGAATTAATGACTGAGGTTAAGTCACCCAGCACTCGGCCCAGCGTGAGGGAATCGGTCCTTGACGTCGCCGTTATTTAAATGAAGACTCTGGGTTGTTGCGCTTTCGGTGAGACGCTGTGCCTTGTAATTATTCACGGTGACGGCGAGCGGCGGGTCGAGCCATTTACTCTCAGACGAAGGTGCCATTATCTGATGCATTCATAAAACAGACAGCTAAATAATGCAAAAGGGCTTTGAAAATAAGCGCAGGTTAAATACAGTCCTGACTAGGTGGTTCTATGCAGCTAAAGCAGACACTGTTTTTTTTTTTTTTTGTGCTAATGGTGTGTACGCAGTCGCTCTTGAAGGTGTTTTCATTACCTTGTTTGCTTGCCAAAATTATCTTACCCCACCAAGATGAGCAAGATTGCGTCGCTGTCCCTGGAACAGGAAGACATGTTTGCTTTTTCCTAACGGCCTCTAACCTGACTAACCAGTCTATTTAACACATCCTTTCAGAATAAAAGTATTTCTTTAAAAATCCAGAACATTTGAACAATAATGTATGCATTTACTCTGAAACTGCTTAAAATGGCTTTTCAAATCAACTACTGTAGCAAATTCAATTCAAAATGCTTAAAGAGCTAAATACAGTATAGTTAAAAAATATACATTAAATATTGAAAAGAGATTGTTATTCATATCCCCCAATATATTGTAATAACAAGTAGTTTACCCACATTTATTTTAATTGCATATTACTTTAGCTTTTTTTGCTTTTGTATATATGAAGTTTTAAATTAATTGATTCAAATTGACCGTTTGAACTGTTATTTTTTTGAACTAAGGTTTAAAGCACTAATAGACAGTTTTAAAGAAATGGTTAACCTAAAAATGAACATTTGCTGAAAATGTACTCTCCTTCAGACCATCCAAGATGTAATGAGTTTGTTTCTTAAGAAAAAGTTCACTCAAAAAAGAAACTTTGCTTAAATTTATTCACTCTCACGCCATCCAAGATGTAGACGAGTTTGTTTCTTCATCAGAACAGATTTGGAGGAATTCAGCATTACATCACTTGCTCACCAATGGATCCTCTGCAGTGAATGGGTGCCGTCAGAATGAGAGTCCAAACATCTGATAAAAACATCACAATAATCCACAAGTAATCCAAACCACTCCAGTCCATCAATTAATTTCTTTCAAACGTATCTTTTCACTTTAAAACATGGACTGGAGTGGTTTGGATTACTTGTGGATTATTGTGATGTTTTAATTAGCTGTTTGGACTCTCATTCTGACGGCACCCATTCACTGCAGAGCATCCATTGGTGAACAAGTGATGAAATGCTGAATTTCTCCAAATCTGTTCTGACGAAGAAACAAACTCGTCTACATCTTGGATGGTCTGAGAGTGAACACATTTAAGCAAATTCTCTTTTTTGAGTGAACTATTTAAAGAATAGATAATCAAATTAGTTTAATGACAAATAAAACACTCACTTAAATCACTGTGATATTAACTGTAAATTTGACGTCTAACCTGTTGGTGTTTTTATAGGGATTGTTCAACCAAAAATGAAAAGCACGTCATTTACTATGCTTCCAATTGACTTTTGCGCATAGGTGACCCTGTGGAAGGAGTCAGTGGATGGACAGTGGGCTTGTATCAGTGACGTCAACAAAGGCCAGGGGGCCGTGACCTCCATCACAGACAGCCAGCAGAACGAGCAGTGAAGTCCGTCTCCTCTCTCACACCTCCAATCAGACATCGTTCTGCCCTCAAAGACTTTTCTTGAACATTAAAAGTGCATCTCACTCCCATACGGCGGAGCGGATATGAAATTTTGTTTTGGTTTTCAACCTTTCCCTGATTTTTTTATATTTTTTTTAGATCGTTTCCATTGGTTCATTTCCAAACAGGATGTTTGAGCTGATTTGTATTATTTGTAAAAATTCTTAACATGTCAATTATGTTGAGAAATAATTCATGGAGAAGTAAAAAAAAAAAAGTTGATAAATGAAAGCTGGTCCAAATATATTGGCCGCAATGGTGTTTCAAGACCAACACGACCATTGAAGAATACATTTTTCTATATTAAACTATAACTAACTTGTTTTCTTCTTCTTCGTAATAATTTCATTAAATTATGTTGTCTAAAATGTAATTATGTACAATATAATGGTTATAAAGAATGTATTGTATATGTATATATACAACACTATCCCACCACCAATTCGTATGTATTTTACGAGGTGGCTAATTCGTACGACTTTGCTTGTACGTTTTTGTGCGATTTGTGTGAGGGGTAGGTTTAGGGGCGGAGTTAGGGGGTGGTCCTTCGTACAAATTCCTATGAATTTGGCACCTCGTAAAATAAAATACTAATTCGTACAATTCGTACAAGTTTTGTGCAATTAGCAACAGTTTGGTTACCAACATTTTTCAAAATATCTTTTGTGTTATTCGTACATTTTTACCAGAATGCAACATTTTATCGCACAATTCAGACTGTTTTTCTCACAATTGCAAGTCATAAACTTTCAATTAAGTCTCGATTAAGAATCGCGAGTTATTAACAGCAATATGTAAACCCAGAATTCATAGAAAAAAGTTAGAAATGTGAGTTCATAACAATTGCGAGATGTAATTTCACAAATGAGCAAGAGGGTGGCTAACCGCACACTGATCCACTCAAGACTAAAAAGTCTACAAAAACATATTTGTAATTTTTATAAATTGCATTTGTTTTTAAATTTTCTTTGGAGCGCTACAGTTTTCTCGAGATGTAATTCCACAGAATTCTGATTTTACAATTCAGAATTGCTACATTTGAACTCGCAATTGGCCAATATAAATTCACAATTGAGAGAAAAGTCCAAATTGTGAGATATAATCTCGCAATTACAAGAATAATTCGCAATAAACTTTAATATTTTTATTCTGTGGCGGAAATAAGCTTCCATATGAATCGCATACATATGGGAGTGAATTGTACGCTGATTACGCAAATGTATGATCTGTATGTGCGTTTTTTTTATTGTTCAGAAAAAAGCATGACAATCCACTCCTAAACCTAACCATCAAAGGTCGTATGAAAAGGTATGAATACAAATTGTACAAATCCATATGAATTATCCACTAATTTGCCAAAACATAAAATAGCTACAAATTGCCATGAGAGCATAGGAATAAATGGTTGCAAACAGCGTTTCATGTTGACTTTGCAACATATTTCAAATTGCAATACCTGGAGCACCATAAAACAACCAAACCATGAATGAAATGGTTGGCATCACCTGCAAAATCTGTCAAATAAACATGCCATCTAAACATCCAGCGTGAACGTGCTATGGCAGTTGTTTCCATTACTGTCATATTAAATTATGCCTCGGTTACAGATTTGGCAGAGTTGCCCAAGGGTTCAGGAGATCAGCACAGAGGCCTGCCAACCCTCCCTCAGCCTCCAGTTATGAGTTTGCATCTGGAATGGGGGGAAAAAAAACTCCAAATGTGTTCCAGCCTCTCACAAGCGCAAGTGAAGTGTCACTTAGAATAACAGGTTGATTGATTGTTTTGAGAAATGCGTATTTTCACACACTGGGTTACACATCGGCTTAGCACTATCGGTTTGCAGTTCTGACAAGTTTCTTACTCATATTACAGGAGCCAAATCACTCATCTTCAGTACATTTCACCATTTTTCAGTACACGGTTTCCATTTTCTTTTAGATTCTGTTGCTCCAATTACCAAATCAAAATTTGCAGACTGATATTGCTGAAGTTTAAACCCTGTATTTTTTTTATTTTTTTTTTACCATATTTTGCATAAATACTTGCACTGAACTTTTTTATATATTTTTTTGCATTGTGACATGTATGCATGTATGTATTTATTAAGCTTTTTTACTTCTAATTCTCATTCCTTTAATATTAAAAATGTTCTAATTTATGGTAATAATGACAAAAATTAAATTAATTAGCCATTTTTAAATAATAAAAATAATTTAAAATATTTTGGATATACAAGTTAATTAAATAGTATACCTCTAAAGACCCCTCTGTCAAGCTCCTGAAGTTCGCAGACGACACTACAGTCATCGGCCTCATCAAGGATGGAGACGAGTCTGCTTTAAAAATAATTTAAAATATTTTGGATATACAAGTTAATTAAATAGTATATTTAAAAAAAATAATGAATTATATAATTACATTTATAAAATGTAATTGAAGCAAAAGTTTGAGCAAGATGATTTGCACTTTTACTTTATTACATTAGGGCATGTGCTTCATTATCATTAAAATTGTATCACAATATATAACAAATAACAAATATTCTTTATAAAAATAATATATTTTTTAATAAGTATTTAAAAATATATTATGTCAATTATTGATTAAAATTTATTATATAATTTAATTATTAATTCATAATTTATTTGTAACATTTTTGGGGCTATTTGTAAGGTGATATTAACAAAAAAAAGTAGTATTTTTTAAGTAGTCTTAAGATGATATTAATTTAAAAATGCAAAGATGATTCTCACTTTTGCTAGGAATGTGCTTCATGGTCATTAAAATGATATCACAATATATAACAAACACAATTTTCTTTATGCAACAAAAATATACTCTATTATATATAAAATATATAATATTAGTGTTATAAAACATAAATAAATGTTTTATATAAATAGTTTTCAAATAAAACTAAATCATTAAAAATAATTTATTTTATTGCATTTAAACTGAAATTAGTACAAATATGTTGAAGACAGGCGGTGTGCTTCATTCATTATATCACAATATATAACAAATAAAATTTATGCAAAATATAGTTTTATCATTTCAAAAAGTTGAGAATTTTCTCTTAAAATTAAGAAAAGTAATGTTTAGCCAATTAAAACGTCAAAGGATCTTTCTACTAACAAAGTAGCCTACCATCTACACACCATACAGTACCTTGGAGTAAAAAATGTAAACTAACCCGTGGTGTATGAATATGCTAATTATTCAGAAGCGTCTCGAACGGTAGGATGTGTCTCCGAGCCCATCAGAAGGTAAGGGTTAATGAGTTTGCTGTGGCATATTGCGTGGATCTGAGAGCGTTCTGGCGGTCCACGCGTTCACACACTTTGGTGAGGCGGTGACACTCGTGAGTCATTTGCGCTCCGCTCTCAGGAGTGACAGCTGATGCCCGCTCATGGACCACTGCATGAACACCACAGGATCTGTCCACGATACACCTGACCACCGACACATCTCCGGCCGCGGGCTCCCTATCCATCATCACCACAAACGAGCGTCTGTTTACGCCTCTCTCCGCATAACGCATTACTCTTAGTTATTTGCCATGCCAAGCTGGAGGAGAAACCTGACTTTTTGCCTGCAGAGAATGCATGACGAAGGTAAGTGAATGGATTTCAGACTTATAAATCGAGTTTAGTGCGAATTCGCTTATCGGTTCTAATGGTAAATGCGCAAATGAAGCTCTAGGGTGTGCGTAATAGACGTCAGCTCTGTGAATTCACCACGAGTGACTGCGTTTGCTGCTCTGAACCCTCGTGTTAATCAAGTGTCATGTGTTTTTCCTTGCTTTGTTTCTATAATTAATTATGTCTAAAATTATGTCTCAAGCAAAATGAGTTGTGCCCCAGGACATAGCCTATGGGATTCTCATCGATAAATGCTAGGTGATTCCTATTATGCAATACTTTTTATATCTTAATATACTGGATAAATGTTAAAATGAAAAAAATTAAATAATAATAATAATAATAATAATAATATATAACCATTTAGTGTGTCTTATATAACAGAATCACAATAAAATTAACATTGTGTGATTTTAATAATTTAATTATTTTGATTTATGTGGATATTGCCATTTTTTAGAAAGCTATGTAACTTCTAACAAATGGTGCTGCATTGTCATATTATTTTATTAAAACTTTATTATTATTATTATTTTTTTACTTTTATCCAATTTTCATTTCTGTAATGCCAGAAACTTTCTCATTCTTGTTGTGGTAATGCCTCGATGAATCACAGCATCACACTAAAATGAACATGGTGTGAATTTTAAATAATTTAACTTCTTTTATTTATATTGCCATTTTTAACAAAGCTATGCAACTTCTAACATAAAAGAACTGGCAATTTGTTAAAAAATATGCACGCTTTTTTCTCAAAAATATTTCAAACAAAACATATACATTTACAGAATACAGAAGTAATGTTATTTCAAATTATTATTTTAATTGTTCATTGATTTATAAATTATGAAGTTATTAATGAAGTTATAATTAATAATAAAGTTGAATTGTTTCAGGTTGACCAGAACCTTTTTATAAAAGTCTTGTATACTCTTTTTAAACATAGTCTGGCTTTAATTACAACACACATTTATTTATTTATAAATTATAGAATTCACAAGGTATTGCATAACAGGAATGGCCCCCTTACATAGTCTTGAGGTATTCCTGAGCTCCTATCTACGGTATAATGAAATCCAAGGCAAAAGGAAATGTGCCCAGGTACATAGCCTTGAGGTACTCACCTCAACACTTGGGTAAAATTATGTCAAACGAAAATTGAGTTGTGCCCCAGTACGTAACCATGAGGCACTCCTCTGCATCTTGATCTACAGTGATGCTCTACAGTGATGTTTAAGATATTGTAATACAGTTGCTGATGTGTTTTGAAGTTGAACGAGTGAATGTTCATTGCCCAGGGGAGAAATTCTGAGTCGCTTAACTTGCTTCAACTTTTTCATCTCTTGTGCATAGAAGATCTCATGAATTGGTCATGCAGAGAGGTGAGAATGTCACATTCTAAAAAGAGGCGTTGTGTGAAGATACTTTTAAAACAGAAGTTACTAACAATCAGTAAATGACATATATAGTTAATTAGCAATGAACTCCATTATTCAGTGCTGACCAAAAATGTTGTTGAAACACTCAGAAGAACAAGGAGAAAAATTGCATTTTTATTATGCTTGTCTCTCTCTCTCATTCAGGAGCTAATCCTCTTTCCTTATCAGAATTTGAATTCCAAGACGTGAGATCCCATTAATCATAAGAACTGAGTTAAATTAGAATAGCGAGGATGAATTTGCAGTTTGCAGACAGTGTGTGTGTGCATTTGGAGGAAGTTGTAGCACTGATAGAGCATTGCCTGATCATATCTCGCAACGGCTGCAACAGTATATCTGGACAGATTCCCGCGTTTAGCTCAAGCAGAATTGATCGTAGCTGCATGAATGCTCAAGACCTTGAACTGAGTTCTGCACCAGGGTTTGGTCCTATTGCTTTTTTAAAATAAAATATTGTTTATCAGTTCTACTGATCAATTATAATGCTTTATTATTTTTTCATTTCATTTTATTATTTTATTTTAAGTTATTTTATTTTGTTATGTTATTTTTTTTTAATGAATGTGGCTTTGTATGCTGTTGCCATTTGAAATGGCATTTTGAGAAATATTTCCTCTGCCTCGTGTCTCAGAGCAGGATGAGGTCAGAGAGCAGAGTGCTCATTTGCCCTCCGCTATAGAGATGTCATCTTCCTCCTCCTATTTTTAGAAGGCTCTGCAATTGCATGTATGTTAAATATCAAAGGGCTGTTCCCTTTTGCTGAAGTTAGGTCATAGCAAACATTGTTTGACAAATTACAGAAAGATTGTCTCGACAATAGTCTCTTGTACTGGCCGGTTGTGAAAATGTGATTGTGAGGTTATATGTGTTTGTCAGTGAATGCAGTCATATACAGGTGCAACTAAAAAAATTAGAATATCGTGAAAAAGTTCATTTTTTTCTTGTAACTTATTTTAAAAAGTGACACTTTCATATATTCTAGATTCTTTACATGTAAAGTAAAATATTTCAAAAGTTTTTTTATTTTGATGATTAGAGCTTACAGTTCATGAAAATAAAAAATCCAGTATCTCAAAATATTAGAATATTTACATTTGAGTTTCATTAAATGACCATCCCTCAGTGTAAATCCCAGGTATCTCTTGTTCTTTGAAACCACAATAATGGGGAAGACTGCTGACTCGGCAATGGTCCAGAAGACAATCATTGACACCCTCCACTAAGAGGGTAAGTCACAGAAGGTCAATACTGAAAGGGGTGGCTGTTCACAGAGTGCTGTATCAAAGCATATTAAATGCAAAGTTGACTGGAAGGAAGAAATTGGGTAGGAAAAGGTGCACAAGCAACAGGGATGACCGCAAGCTTGAGAATACTGGCAAGCAAAGCTGATTCAAACACTTGGGAGAGCTTGACGAGGAGTGGACTGAAGCTGGAGTCAGCCAAAACAACAAAAAAAACTTTTGAAATGTTTTACTTTACATGAATCTAGAATATATGAAAGTTTCACTTTTTGAAATGTTACAAAATAAAAATGATATTTTTCACGATATTCAAATTTTTTGAGATGCACCTGTAATTGTTTTGAACACTACAAGCCATATAAAACATTTATGAATCCAGTGAATTAAATTGCATTATATAAAAATGCACCAGTTTACATATGGATAGATTAATTCACTTTGATTCCACACTTTACAAATCCCTCTATGAGTTCTGGGAAATATACTCATAAATCTTAAAAAAAAAAAATCATTTAAGGCATTTTTTTTTGCATGAAATTCAATGCATGCAAGACAATCTACATAAAACAAATGAACAAATCTTAATTATCTTAACAAATAAGAGTATCCATGTTGAAAAAAAAAGGAAAAATCCTTTAAAAATCTAGTCTACAACACTCGTATGTACTCTTATGTTGGTTTAGGTTTTGAAAAACTTTTATACAATTTTTAAGAAAAGTTTAAATTTAATGTAAAATGTGTTTGTGTTCATCACCATCATCATCATCATTATTATTATTATTATTAAGAGTGTGTTGAATGCGGTTTTTGCCGTGTTAAGTGACATGCGTGACAGCAGCATTAGCTAATCTTCATCTAGGTCATTCATTGGAATTGTGGGTAATGTGATTCGATGACTTACTCAAGCAGATAAATACAGCTTCGTTTTGACTCCGTTATGAAGTATAACATACAATGTCGGAAATGGTTATTTCCTGTCCTGATTCCCATGAGTGGTTTGGTGTGGTACCATCAGTGTTTTGTGACAGTGAATGTGGCTCACCGTGACTCACCCCGCTAAGAAGTATGAATATATTGTGTTAATATATTCATATATTGTGTGCATCATATGGCGAACAAGTTAAAAAAGTTTTTAAAATAATAATAATAATAATTGTTATGTATTTATTTATTTATGGCAAACAAAAGTTATCTTTTTCAAATATTACAAATATTTTACCAAAACTGCTTTTATTATAAATAATAATAATGATGATGATGTTAAATTTTTAATAAGTTTTGTTTTGTTTTTATTCAGCATTATATCAGTGTAGGGCATTTTTACATTATGCTGGCCAAAATATCAAAATTCATTTTAGTTTAGAAACTTGCTCATTATAGCAGAGGTGTATTCAAGTCATTTTACAGTGACCTATGTGTGAATTTAATTTCAAAAACTGAATCATAGTCAAACCCCTATACAGTATATCTGCACAACTGTTGAGTCTTGTGTAAATCTAGCTCCTGGTGAATCAGACCTCAAACAGTCATTTTGGGTTAAATACACATTAACTTAATTATTAAAGTATCAAAAAGACTGAGGCCTTCAATCCACTACACACCCCAAACACACACCCAAAACTCCACTCAAGTTCATTTTAAGTTCTTCATTGTATTTTTTTCAGTTTCCCATCTATTTTCAGAACCGATCAAGATAACGTGTTCAATTTGCATAATCTACTTGCCACACTTTACAAATCCCTCGGGCTAACATCCCACTCCTGTCAATTCACCGGTTTTACAAACGACACTAGCAGCAGCAGGCCTTCATCACATTACAGTCCGAGCTCAAACTGAAAATGCGTGCGCGGTCTTTAGAGGCTAAAACGACACGGCACGACAAACCCACGATGTCTCTTCAGCGCTCATCCTCAGAAGCACTTGATATTTCATTATAAACATATTCAGAGCTTCGGGAAGGTTGAAGACTGGGATATCGTGGGAACGAGCAGATGCGGTAATCAAGAGATGTGTGGTTCGCTATCTTGTGAATGAAAATGACTAAATGCAATGAGCGATAGCGTGGCTCAGTACGCCTATTACTGTTAGCTGTTGATAAAACATTCCCAAAGACGTTTATATCATGTTCAAAATAATTTTTGACATCTTCTACGATATGTATTACCGAAGTGGTTAAGAAAACTGTAAGCCTACCTTAACCCTCATTCTTGATCTTGTTTGTCTTGTATTAAATCTAAGGATGCTGCTATTCTCAATAGACATGCTCATCCATGAAGCTCTCAAAGACTCAAATCTTTTATGCAGCTCACATAATCAGTTTGGCTGAACTGATAAACTGTAATGAGAATATTTATGGTTCATTTTCTTTCCATGGGTGAAATGTATTCATTTGGATGAAATTAAATCATTTCATGCATGTAAGCAGGAAACAAAACATCTTTTTATGACTTTTACCCTAAGGACTAAGAATTTCAAGCTCCAAAATGAAAAACAAAAAGCAATATAAAGTAGTCCACATGACTTGCGCTATAAACATGCTATATTCTAAGTGTTTTGAAGCTATTCAAAAACTTTGTGTGAAAAAAATCAGACCAAAATTAACATTATTATTGACCAAATCATTTTGTGAATCTGTATTTTTCAGTGAATCTGTTTATGCATTACACAAAACTGAATGATTCATTAACAAATCCAGTTATTAAGTATATATTCAAAAGAGAATCATTAAAGAAAACTTTGTATTCTAAGTCTTTTGAAGGTACAAAAAACCTTGTGTGAAAGAACAGACCAAAATTAATGTAAAATGTTGACTGAATCTGTCTTTTTCTGTGAATCAGTTTATGCAGTTCACAAAACTGAATGATTAATGAATGAATCAGATTTATGAGTATATTCCAAGTCTTTTAAAGCTATACAGAAACTTTGTGCAAAAGAAAAGGCCAAAATTAAGGTCATTAATCACAGAAAATCTTGACCAAATAATTTTTAATCTGTACTTTTCAGTGAATCAGTTTATGGATTTCACAAAATCGAATGAATCGGTGAGTCTTGTTTTTAAGTATATTCCAAGTCTTTTGAAGTTATACAAAAACTTTGTTTGAAAGATCAGACTGAAAGAACCAAATTAATGTCATTACTCACAGAAAAATTCTTGACTGAATTGTTTTTGGAATCTGCATTTGTCATTTAATCATTTTATGCAGTTCACAAACCTAAATTATTCTTTAACGAATCTGCTTCTTGCAGATTCAACTCACTGAATTAGTCATCCAGTCCCAGTAGTTAATAGCTAACTGAATTAAATTTAGATCAATTCTAATTTAAATCACACTTTGCCTTCCACAGAAGAAAGACATAGGTTTTGCATGACATTAGGGTTAGTAAATGATCTTCATGAATTTTAATTTTTGGACGAACTAAGCTTTTAATTTTAGATCCTAAATTATATTTTTTTTTTCATGAAAATGGAATAACCTGACCTTTTTTTTTCTCCAATATTTTCATAATTACCATTTTCACATTGATGTTGGCCAGATTCTTCCTAATCATGGGTTTGTTTCAGCATGTGGCAAAGTGTTTAATTAATTTGCTTGGCTGGGTTTTCCTGAGCGAGACATTTTGCCAGACTGTCCCACAGGCTTCTGTGCTTATGACGTGTATAACAGATCATCAAACAAACATGATTCACATCCATTAATGTTTCATCTAGGTCATTCATTGGAATTGTGGGTAATGTGATTCGATGACTTACTCAAGCAGATAAATACAGCTTCGTTTTGACTCCGTTATGAAGTATAACATACAATGTCGGAAATGGTTATTTCCTGTCCTGATTCCCATGAGTGGTTTGGTGTGGTACCATCAGTGTTTTGTGACAGTGAATGTGGCTCACCGTGACTCACCCCGCTTGGACTGGACATTGTGATGAGCGACACCGATGGCTGATCTACAGTGCCTTCATATGCACACTATCGGGCTTGCTTGGTTTTGCGCAGTAAAGCCTGCTGGGGCCTGATTGCTCTGAGAGGCAGTGGCCTGTAAACGCAGACGACCACAGGGAGGGTAGCTCCCGTGAAAGACAATCTGCCGTTCATCAGTTAGTCAGAGATGTGGGGTTCAGCTTGTTCACAAACATACGGCGGTGCTCTTTTGCTGTGACATCTGCAGCCGTTTATGATGAGTTGCAGCATTTACCCTTTAAATCGTTCTCACTGACAATTTGTTGCTTGTATTCTCTTCAGAAACCGATTGTTCTGTGATTTACAGTTAAACGTCTTTTTATAGACAAGAATAATATCGTTCTTAACTCCATGGGACATTTATTGCTGTATGTTGTCGAAGCCATGCAGGAAAACACAATTTCCTAACAGAGAGTTGAGATTAGCATAACCACATTAGCAGCTGTTGGTATATGCAGACATAGATATACATACATAGATGCCTCATTAGCAGCTGTTTCTATGGGCGGCTATATGTACGTTGTCCATCATTCTGGAATGGTCAAAGACTGTGAAATATATATATCTGCAAAAGACTTTGCTAAACTAACACAATACAACAAAACAAAGTCGTTAGCTAATGCGACATTAAAAAGTTACCACTTTATAATCCTGTATTATTGAGTTAATACATATTAAAAACACAAACCAACACATTCTTACCTGTGAGAGTTTATCCGAAGACTGACATGGAAGAGAAGAAATTGTTGAATAAAGTTGTTACTTTTGTTTTCTTTGCACACAAAAAGTATTCTCGTAGCTTCATAAAATTATGGTTGAACAACTGATGTCATATGGACTATTTTAATGAAGTTCTTACTACCTTTCTGGTCCTTGAATGTGTCATGTTGTGTTGCGGTCTATGCAGGGTCAGAAAGCTGTCAGATTTCATCAAAAATATCTTAATTTGTGTTCCGAAGATGAACGAAGGTTTTACGGGATTGGAACGACATGAGGTTATAATTAATGACCAAATTTTTATTTTTGGTTGAACTATCCCTTTAAATAACTTCATTTTCTTTGACTTAAACACCACTGTGAGAGTTTATCCGAAGACTGACATGGAAGAGAAGAAATTGTTGAATAAAGTTGTTACTTTTGTTTTCTTTGCACACAAAAAGTATTCTCGTAGCTTCATAAAATGGAGTTGTTATGGTTGAACAACTGATGTCATATGGACTATTTTAATGAAGTTCTTACTACCTTTCTGGTCCTTGAATGTGTCATGTTGTGTTGCGGTCTATGCAGGGTCAGAAAGCTGTCAGATTTCATCAAAAATATCTTAATTTGTGTTCCGAAGATGAACGAAGGTTTTACGGGATTGGAACGACATGAGGTTATAATTAATGACCAAATTTTTATTTTTGGTTGAACTATCCCTTTAAATAACTTCATTTTCTTTGACTTAAACACCACAACCAAGCTAACTGCCTTTGAGATGAATGCTAATAGCTAGCTCTCTTCGGGTATTATCAACCTAACCAAATAACAGCTAGCTCTCTCAGATGTTATAAATGTATGTAACCAAAGTGACACCCTAGAGCAGGGATCCTCAAATCTGGCCCACGAGATTTACTTTCCTGCAGAGTTTAGCTCTAACCCTAATCAAACACACCTGAGCAAGCTAATCAATGTCTTCAGGATCATTAGAAAATCACAGGTAGGTGAGTTTGATCAGGGTTGGAGCTAAACTCTGCAGCGCATTGGCCCTCCAGGGCAAGATTTGAGGAACACTGCCGTACCATTCGTCATTTTAGCTTTCTTTTGTATGCAGGTTCAGTCAGTGCTACCTTTTTCCATTTTGCTAACATTTCAAGATATCAATTTCAGTAATATCCATCAGGTAAGTTATAGTAGTACATTTTAACAGTACTGTACATTGGACCATGTTTTTTTTGAGAAGTCATATTTTTGTGGACTTATGTTATAGACGCTATCTTAAAATGTAAATGGATACAAGACATCCTTAAATATAATTAGTTTTACTTTTATCGCAATAGTTTAAGTTATAAGTTAAGTAAAAGTAGCAAAGTTTACAACACACTCTATCTCTTCAAAACCCCCACTCTCTGAACCTGAAAAAAAAATCACTTTCACAATCTTTAATTACTAGAAACTGTCTGATAGTCGACACAGATACTAAAGCTTGACACTTCCTACAGCTCAATACATTTGCCTCGGTTCATTTATCTGGAGATAAATGAAATAACTGGGAGAGTGTCTGCAGTGACCAAAACCAATGTCAGGCTCAGACAATAAATGTCTACAAAACTAAATCTACGGACAGGCTATCTCCTCTAACTTTCGCTGGCACTATCGCACTCTTTATCTTTCCTGCATTGGTCTGAGTGTATACTTTCAAAGGTAAATTATTACCAACAAATATTTTTGATTTAAGATTTAAATCTTTCTGAGTTAAAGTTATGCTGTGCAACTTTTTGCACTGAAAAAGAGCATTATTTCTTGTGTTGTATGAAAACAGTTACATTTTTTAGTGGATTTGATTAGAAGTTACATCGACAAATGACTGTCTAATGAATCATTGAATCATTCATTGAACTGATTCATTAAAAATTTTTTTGGACAGAAACAATTTATGGCACTGTTTACACTAGTGCTTTTTCATTTTAAAACGCTGATTCTCGTCTACACTGCGTTTCAGAAACTCTCTCAGGCCACACTACACAACGAAAACGCATGTCACATGACCATTCATGCAGGTACAACCATAGATATGTATAGGTAGATTCCATATTGTTTAGATGGTAGACACATCTACGTGCTTGGAGCGGTAGAAAAGGGAATCTACCTATACATATCTATGGGTACAACAATGAGCGTAATGTTATTATTTACACGGTCGTCAAGGATACGCAAAGCAAATGTGGGCAGCCACGACATCGTTTTCAAAAGTCTCCGTTTTGGTCCGTTTACACTAAAACACAACCCTGAAGTTTTCAAACTAAAACGGGGTCTGCAGCGTTGTCAAAAGTCTCCATTTTTGAGGGTCGAAAACGCCGGAGTAGTGTAAACGACAGGCGTAACTGAAGCGAAAGTTATGCGTTTTAAAACGAAAACACACTAGTGTAAACGTAGCCTATGAGGTAAACTTTGAATCATTCTCTACACTGATTTGTTCAGAAAGCAGGTGACTGATTTAAGCGAATCATTCTCTGACACTGAACTGATTGATTCGTTCAAAAACGCCGAAGACTTCTTTTTTTGTCTGTCTGCAGAACAAAAAGACACATAACTGGCAACATTGAGTCTAAAGTGTAAGTTACTCAGTATTTATTGTACTTATTGGAGTTTTGTGTAAATTATTGCTTGATGAACATTGTTTGCATTAAGCGGAAAGTTTGGCTAAGCTACTCTTTTGTTGTTATTTGTAAAACACTTCAGCTACTTTTCATTATCTTGTTATTTTCAGAAACTCGCTGTGCTCATCTTCCTATCTCAACCCAAGCTCTACAGCACTATTTTAATTTTGTTAAAGTAATTAATAAATGAAGTTGAAAGCTATCATTCACAGAGGGGTTGCCATTGCATTTATGAGGGTTTAACCCTCAATTGTCATTGGGGACAAATTTGGGCAAAATCCCTTTGTTTTTGTTTAAAAAAAAAAAAATTTTTTTCTTAATCTGAGCGGTTCAAGACTTGGCTACTTTTCGTAAGTTTGCCACCTGAACACACACACACACACACACACACAAACACAAACACAAACAAAAACAAACAAACAAAAGAAAAGAGGACTCGATTCAACAAAGTTAAGTGGTTGAAAAAAAAAAATGAAAAAAAATAAACTCTTAATTTGTCATTCATGGGTACCCATAGGAAATGAATGGGAAATACTAAAATTCAAAGAATTTTTTTTATTTGTCCAACAAAAATCTATAAATCTAACACAATGCAGATCATACATACACATGAGTCTATACAACATTCTCAATGTGGCAAACACTAACACACACACATGCACAAACCTATATACAAAGCATTGAATGGGCCTATAACACAGCAAGTTTTAAATTTTTAATTTTGTCAAATAAAAACAGTCACTCACACATACAAAACAAAAGAATTGAATGAGCCAATGACTGAGCTTTTTTTGTGCCACTCACACACATGCACACTTCAAATTCAGATCAAAGTCCTGCTGCAAGATTTGTTTATGAAAATGTAAAAAAAAAAAATGTCTGAAACATGCTACTTGTTAGATTTTTTTGTTTATTCTTACTTGTTTGGCACCATTTGGTTCCATTTTACTTTTTTGAGTTATTGAAATTTGATGTTTTTTGTTTGTCTCCTACGTTGTCTTTTCCTTATAGAATTTTTTTTTTATTCTACACTTTTTATTTGTGATAAAATCTAAAACTTAAGAGGTTAAGTTCATTACATCAATGGTTTATTGATTTCAGCCTATATGCAGCCACTGAGTACTACAGCCATATAGTGGCTATTGATATTTTTGATATTTTGATATTTTTATACCATCATATGTCACCAGATGTAACCAAACTCACCAAAATTTTAAGTTTTGGCTGTCTGAACTTACTGGAATTATTATTTTTTTTTTACTGAAGTATAAGAAATATTAAATATAACTTAAAAATAAGCATATTTTACGTAAAAAAAAGTCTGGTACTTTTAGAGGTAAATAAATAAAAAAAACACCAAAAATCACAAAAAACTGCATAAATTGATAGTTTTTATTTTATCGAAGACAGTGAAATGACATTTATTTATAAAAAAACAAAAAACAAAAAAACAAATTCGGATCACAGCTGAGACCTTCGTGCCCAAATTTGTCTACGAAGGACAAATTAAGGGCTGTTATACGAAGGATGCTTGAGGGTTAAGTAAAGGATAAAGATAAAGAGCACGCTATAAATGTACACACTGTATCAGGAAGCAAAGTGTGTAATTAGTGTTAACTACAGGAGATGCAAAGAGGACAGACTGGACTGAATGTTTCCAGTGCTACAATGCATTGTTAATGGCAGAGAATATTTGTGTCCTTTATATTGTCATTTGCATAGGACATAGCTTATATAAATTTTGGATTTGCTTGTCTTTAATTAGCAGTTTAGTAATAGACTATTATATTGCACAGACTGATTAACGGTCCAACATTGTGTAAAACATGCATTTACACAACAAATATATACAATTGTTGTATATCTTTATCAACATTATATTGACTGTCAGCCTTGTGCACTATATGTACATCTGTTGATGTCAAGGTGTCGAGGCGGTTTTTTTTTATAAGCTATTACTGGTTTATTGACTGTGGAAGGTGAACGGGGCCAAAAGTCTTTAAATGGAGTGAGTGAAATTTGACCGTGTCAATGGTCACTATTTGTCCACATTAACGTGTCAATTTTGAATGCATTTCTTTTTATTTGTGGAGACCCGCACATTGTGGCCATGTTAAAGTGTTAATTTTCGCAGCGTTTCTGTAGTTCGTGTAAAGATGCACGGTTTCACCATGTTATGACAACAAATTTGAAAGTGTCTCATTCTGGCCATGTTCAAACATGTAATACATTATAAAGCAGAGTCACGTCTAGATTTACCCACATATTAATCCTTTCTTTAATTAATTGTGGCATTGCTTTACAGATATCTATTGTGCTAAGTAAATTAATGAATGTTACAATGTAAATTGTAGACTTTTCTATCTGAGAAAGAACATTGAACTAAACAATTAAAAAGGACATGACAAATCATGACATAAGATTGATATCACACACAATTACCTACTACGCATTTTCCTTAATGTACAAATATAATGGGTCCTATTTTAATGATCTAAGCGCATGGTCTAAAGCACACGGCGCAATTGTGCTTTGGGCATGTCCGAATCCACTTTTGCTAGTTTAAGACAGGAAAAATGGTCAGCGCGCCCGGTGCATGGTCTAAAAGGGTTGTCCCTATTCTTTTAATGAGTAATGGTTGTGTTTTGGGCGTAACGTGCCATAAACCAATCAGAGTCTCATCTTCCATTCCCTTAAAAACCAGTTGCGCTCGCGCCAATAAAATTTTTCATTTTTAAAAATGTTTGTGTGCTGCTGCGCGTCCCTGTGTGTGTAATAAGCAAAGTGTACGCATGTTGTGCACCCGTCTATAGGCGCATATTACTAACGCGCTCTTTAAATAACAAAAAAATATATATATTTTTGCGTCACATTGCGCCAGGGTGTATGATAGGGTCCCATGTCTGATGTTTACGTACATGTATACCAGTGTGCCATTAGGACATCCGTCATGAATAAACATGGCCTCTGATGTGTTATATACATATATACCAGCGTACCTTTGCGTCACATATGCAAATATAGTCTCAAATACAGCAATTTCATTGGCTGCTGTGTGTGTTGTTACATTAACCTGGACAAACAGTGTTGACAATGTCAAATTTAACTCTTTCTGTTTAATGACTTTTGGCCCCATCTGCTGTCCATAATATGTACATATGTGCATCTGTTTATGTCAAGGAGTCGAGGCACTGTTTTTTATATGTCTGGCTTATTGATTTGTGTGTAAACCCTTAAAACCGTTTTTTATAATAAAGCAGTTTTTATAGACTGAAATATTTCTAGATATTTGGGAATTTTGAGATTCTAACGTACTGCTGCTTGGTCATTTGACAAAAGTGTTTTAGTTCTGCCTTGTGTCCATTACTATATGTACCAACAGCCTAAATCAGGCCCGGATTGGCTAATCGGGAGCATTGGGAGAATTCCCGGTGGGCCGGTCTGTATTTTTGGCCACGAGGGCGGGTGTTGTCATGCCACTGGGTTGAAATATGGATGCTTTCTGCCTGCACTCATAGCAGCCCCACTCTTTTATTTATTATTTTCTTGCAGCCCATATTATTATTGTCAGTACCGGTACCTTCTCCGACTCCTTTCTGCCACTCATCTGTGCACTGTCGTTGTCATTTGCACGTGGTGGTTGTTTTGGTCCTGTCATTTTCATCCACACGTGGTGGAGCAATCAGCACTCACTCGCGGTGCTGCGCGCTCTATTAGCCCGCACCTGGTACTCGTTCCCACTTCCTATATATTCCTGTCTTTGTCTTCTTTAGGCGTGGGTATGTCTTATGTGTTTTTGTGCCGTATGGGCGCGTTATGAGTTTTCACTCTCCTCTATACTCTCTGCACTATTAATATTTCGGTTGTGGACAGTGAGACCGGATTGGGAGTACGACACTGGACGTTTCCAGTATTCCTCTCAGCCCTCTGTCTTGGTGAATGTGTGCGCAGGGAGCGCCACACCACTGCATTACCCGGACTTTGGTGTTTCACGCCTTTGCTGGCTTGGTGTTGTAGCGTCTGGACCAATCAAACACACAATTTTTCATTTGATTTAACAAATCAGTTATTCATTAGATTAACAAATCGTCGATCAGCCCGCAGGCGGGTCACGCGGCCGCTGCGTCGGTTGAGGAAGGGGCACCCGCGCGACGCCGATCCGAGCCACGCCTTAATCCTCCGGCTCCACTTCATGCCGTTCCTTCTTATCACAATGCTCCCTGACCTTCTCACTACAGCCTTCCTGTTTCCCCACTGAGAGTTCCAAGGTCGCATTTGTGATAATGCATCTGGCTGGGGTGGCTAGAGAATGGGGAACGGCTATGTGGGACAATGGGAGCGAATGCTGCAGTTCCTACACTCGTTTTTCCCAGGAGCTACGGAAGGTCTTTGACCGGTCGGCTCTGGGTAACGAAGCGGCACGAGCACTCTCTCTGCTGCGTCAAGGAACCAGGCCAGTACCGGATTATGCCATCGAGTTCCGCACACTCGCCTCATCTAGTGGCTGGAACGACAAGGCATTGTGGGACCATTTCCTCCACGGACTGGCGGAAGGCATCAAGGATGAGATATACTCCCTGGAGCTGCCCACTACACTCGATGGGCTGGTCGAACTTGCCACTCGGGTTGATTTCCGCCTGGCACTTAGAGCTCAACACCTCCATATGGAGACCGGGCACGAGAGCTCTGATCGCTCACCCGGCGCTAGGAGCGTCACACCGCCACTACTCGGGTTCTCTGAGGAGGAACCGATGCAGATCGGCCGCGCTCACCTCACTGCCCGGGAACGCCGCCATCGGATTGCCAACGGGTTGTGTCTCTACTGTGGGGGGGGGGGGCATGTCGTCACAGTCTGCCCTCACAGGAAGCAATCCCCCTCTGGAGAATGGTCGCGCAGGGTAAGCGTGACCACGGCTCTGCTGCCCTCTGGCGGCCGCACTACTTTCCAGGCCATTCTTCAGTCGGGGGGGGGGTTAACCACCCTGTTGTAACTCTTATTGACTCTGGAGCGGAGGGGAACTTTATGGATATCGATTTGGCCAGGAGCTGGAGGGTTCCAGTTTTTCCCTTAGCCGAAGCTATCTCCGCCAGTACACTTTGTGGAACTCCGCTCACCAGGATCACATCTGTCACTGGAGTCGTTCACTTGACCACGTCTGGCAATCACACTGAGGAGATTCGGTTTCTCCTTGTTCACTCTCCCTCCGCCCCAATAGGCAATCACATTGAGGAGATTCAGTTTCTCCTTGTTCACTCTCCCTCCGCTCCAATAGTTCTGGGCCACACCTGGCTTACTAAGCACAACCCTCTTATTGATTGGGCTCACCATATGGTAGTAGAGTGGAGTCCATTTTGTCTGTCTCAATGTCCCGAGCTTCATCTCTTCCTCTGCATCGCCCGTATGACTGTGCGATAGACTTATTACCTGGCACTTCTCCACCTAAGGGGCGCCTTTATTCGCTCTCCGGTCCTGAGAGGGAGGCCATGGAGAAATATATTAATGATTCCCTATTAGCCGGTATCATACGTTCTCCTTCTTCTCCAGCTGGGGCGGGGTTTTTCTTCGTGGAGAAGAAGGATGGTTCGCTCCATCCCTGTATTGATTATCGGGGGCTGAATGACATCACGGTCAAGAATAGTCATCCCTTGCCGCTGATGTCTTCGGCCTTCGAACTCTTACATAGTGATGCGGCTCGCATCATTCACAGTCGGGTTATTAGCAGAGAACACAGAGCAGGGCTTGAATTTCGGCGTGGGATTGCGGCTATTAATAATAATTCTACTCATTCCCGCAGGTTCCGCGCTTATAACAC
>NW_015656265.1:224242-243492 GCF_001515625.1 Sinocyclocheilus rhinocerous
GCTCCGGCCCTGTATTGATTATCGGGGGCTGAATGACATCACGGTCAAGAATAGTCATCCCTTGCCGCTGATGTCTTCGGCCTTCGAACTCTTACAGGGGGCAACCATCTTTACGAAGTTAGACCTACGCAGCGCTTATCACCTAGTTCGGATTAGGAAGGGGGACGAATGGAAGACCGCCTTTAACACCCCTACAGGTCACTTTGAATATCTGGTCATGCCTTTTGGCCTTTCAAACTCCCCCGCGGTCTTCCAGGCGCTCATCAATAACGTGCTCAGAGACATGGTCAACCGGTTTGTGTTTGTATACCTCGACGACATCCTGATCTTCTCCCAGAACGAGCGTGACCATGTCCAGCACGTCAGGCGAGTGTTACAGCGGCTTCTAGAGAATCGTTTATTCGCCAAGATGTAGAAGTTCGAGTTCCACGCACGGTCAGTTCCGTTCCTGGGGTTTATTTTATCGCCCGAGGGCATTCGAATGGACCCTGTCAAAGTAGAAGCGGTTGCTAATTGGCCCACCCCGGAGAATCGTAAAGCGGTTCAGCGATTTCTGGGGTTTGCCAATTTTTACAGGCGGTTCATTCGAGGGTTTAGCCAAATCGCCCTACCCCTGACTAATCTCACCTCCACGCTAAGGCGTTTCAATTGGTCTGAACCGGCTCAGGAGGCCTTTGAGAAATTAAAGGGCCGCTTTGTGTCAGCCCCTATCCTTATTATGTGTTTTTGTGCCGTATGGGCGCGTTTTGAGTTTTCACTATCCTCGATACTCTCTGCACTATTTCCAGGAGCCTCAGGCGAGGAATTAATATTTCGGTTGTGGACAGTGAGGGCGGATTGGGAGTACGACACTGGAAGTTTCCAGTATTCCTCTCAGCCCTCTGTCTTGGTGAATGTGTGCGCAGGGAGCACCACACCACTGCATTCCCCGGACTTTGGTGTTTCACGCCTTTGCTGGCTTGGTGTTCAGAATAAAGTCTCTTTTGATTTGAACTGCATTTGAGTCCTCCGTTCCTTCTCTGACAATTATTTTCACTAGACCATATCAATAACAGATTCTCAATTGATAATTAATCATTTTTTTTGCGCAAATCATTGTTTTATTTGTAAACTAGCCATTTAAGGAAGGCTTTAAGACCAAGTGGAATCCTCTGCTGGCTGCTCACGCTTCACAGCGAGCGGGACTCGCGCTAGCAGCAATTACCTTACCGTTTTGATTTTGCCAAATCAGTTTGGGTGAATGCAAACAACTTATTGATCATGAGCCCAACATTCAGCAAGGCAGGAAATCTATTATTTTTTGCATTCAATCTATTTTTTTTCATTCAAATCTACCTGAGGGAAGACGTCTTTCATTGTAAGTTAATACTGTTAAATAGAGAGGGAAAAAGAAACACATGCGTGATACAGCATACTGCAGTACTGAATACTGAATACTGCGTGAGCATCTTGAACGGAAGCTTGTGAAGGGCCCGGCTCAAGACGCGCAAATCCAAGGTTGGTCTTAATCCACCCCCTTTCTTGGGTACAATGAAGTAAGGGCTGTAAAACCTCATCTTCATATCGGCTGGAGGGACCAGCTCTATCGCATCCTTCGCCAGTAGGACTGCGTTCTCTGCATGCAAGACAGGGGCATCTGCCGCCTTCACTGAAGTGAAGTGGATGCCCCTGAACTTGGGAGGACGCCGGGTGAACTGAATCGCATAGCTGAGTCTGATGGTCTGAAGGAGCCAACGAGACGGACTGGGGAGCACTAGCCAGGCTCCCAGATACTGTACAAGTGGCACCAACGGAACCACCGACATACCCGCAGTGGGGCAGCGAGGGGGAATGCAGGGACGCAGCCTGGGCGTCTCGTTGCCGGTCCGAAGCGGGGTCAGTGTGTGTGCAACACTTACCTGCGTTTGGGCAGAGGGTGCGTGAGTAGTACGTTTGATCGAACTGCCCACAGCTGCTCAGTGGCGAGAGAGGAGGGTGAGTGTGATCTGAGACTGGCCAGTCCACAACTCCCCGTCCCCTCTGGGGACCCAGAGATAGAAGAAACTGCTCTTTTGTCGAGGTTTTGGGAACCACTGACCGTGAAGTCAGTGGCGGGGAAAAAAGAAACAAAAGATTATCCGTGTTATGGTGCGTTCATCATCTTCCGAAGAGCAGCTTCCTCCATCTCTGGGTCGCCCGTCTCAGGGCCTCTTGCTCTTCCGCTTGCCACCAGGTTTGGCAGGGGCCTGGACGGGCGGGGCGGCTACTCTGCGGCCGGCTCCACGGCACTGCTTTGCTGGAGGCTGTTGCATTTGCTGCGCGGGAGCGGGGGTGGCAGCCGCCCTCGGCGACGAGCAGACTGAGGCGCTGCCATCGGCGGCATTCATGAATGTTCTTTTAGAAATTACTCTTTTAGTGTGCTGAAGCGCACAGGGGAGATGGCCGCCTGCAACACAAACAGGGGGTAGGGCAGCCTGATGTGTGCAACCCACTCGACACGGGAAGAACCACCGCCGCTGAAGCGCCGTACCGCCAGCACCAGAGCTTCCCAAGAGTGCGCTGAACTCGAAAAGCTGAGTATGTGTTGCACCTGCTGACGAATTTTACTCGCGCTGCGATGAGCAGCAGCTGGATGCAATCATCGCATGCCAATGTTCATTGGCTCGTTTAGTTTACACTCGAAGTGGATTGGTCTCTCTAAGCGAGATCCCAATTAGTCGGTCATTACCGACATGACGTCAAGAGTGACCGACTGAAATGGAACACACTCTGTTTAACAATAACTAATCAAGCTTGTTGAAATTTTGTCACCTGCATGTTTGTTTCCACCTGAGAAATGTTTCCCACTTTTTTTTTAGTGCAATGGCAACCGTGTGTATTGGCTTTAGTACAATTGATACTTCCTTCTTATTCTGAAAAATGAGGCAGATGGCCATTAAGCAGTACAAAACTGCATGAACATGTCTTCAGCAGTTAGCAATAGCTGTTTTAGTTTCCTAAAGCTAAGGCTTGTCACTATTATGGGTAGTTCTACATATTTATTGACATCATTTGGTCTCAAAGTGTTTTTGTGGTCTGTTAACAGATGTTTTATGTAACCTGTTATTGTCAGCATTGTCTGTTAGCCTAAACAGCCTTTTTAATAAACTGATTTGCAATTCTGTTTACGTGAATCAAATTTGAAATGTAAGATAAGGCGGTGTCAATAATTTTGCCAAAAAAATACTTTAAACTTTTAGGACTACACTAGAATACAGCCTCAATTCTAACAGAAATGGACTAAAAATCACAAAACTGATTTAATTGTGTCTTTAGGAGGCATATTCAGTGAATCCGATTAAAATAGCTTTTACTGAGATGTTAACCTCGGCTCTCAGCGCAGTAGTTTGCATTCAGCAGTCTCTAGCACTCATTATTGTGCCTTTTTGCTGTTTACTTCCCGCATAATGGCCATTATTCAGCGTAATTCTGCCTTTCTAGATGACTTGCTTTGTGGCTCCAAGATACAAGATCAAGAAGGGGAACCACAATGCGTTTTGTCATTCTGGCTGCAGGGGCCTGTCGCTTTGAGTTTGAGGTCTGCGTATCATTTAAAAGAACATCCAACCTATTCTCATCTCTTCAGCACAAACCTTCAGTTTTCATACAGTCAAAGTCTTACACCTGACCCTCAAAAAATACTCTTCTGTGTGTAAGTCATATTTTATTGTTGCTGAAAATTATCTAACTTTTTGATATTTCAAACTAGTTTTATTCATTATGATGTCACAATATACAGTGGTGTTTATATGATATTTCAAGATACTCAAAATAATACCTTCAAATAATTATGGTAGCAATACCTTCAAATATGTTAGATGTCTAAAAACTAGGGCTGTCTTTGGGTAGACAGCGAATCGATTCAATTCACGATTCATATGTTTTCGATTCGATTCAAGAATGATTTTTGCAAATTAAGAACGATTCAATTCAATTCGATTCGATTCGATTATAATGATACGATTCTGCATTCTTTAAGTGCATTCACAGGATTGTTTAAATGATTCCCCTAAATTCTTTAAATGCTTAGTCCGGGGGCAAATTACACAGCAGCCTTTATGGTTAGAGAACCATGGGTTAGAGAAAAAAGAACAAACAAACACTTTTGTCCATTGTTAGATGCTAGTTTAATGATGCTATGGCATGACATGGCATACGTAAAAATTTATGTAAGCCAAGATTTTTAAAATATCGATTACTGTCCGAAATCGTCGATTCACAATTCAAAAATCATGTTTCAAGATTGATGCATATGCATTGTCGGGGTTTGTAATCGATGCATCGATAAAACGAGTGAATCGTTACACCCCTACTAAAAACACTACAACGTCCAAAAACCTCCACAGTATTACCATGGTCCAAAAATGATAAAACATTGTATCACCATTGTTCATGTATGAAAAACTATGGTAAAACCATGACAGATGTGCAAAAAGTACTTTAAAATATACTGAATGGTACTGAAATTCATGTACCATGGTTTTTATGCAGTACTTCCAAAAATACCATTATTATACCATGGTACATTTCCAAAATAATGTGATAGTAGTAGTACAATGGTGCAATGTCCAAAAAATTCATTGTCGTACAATGGTACTTTGTTGTAAGTGATTATATTGTCCAAAAAACACCATGGTATTACCATAGTAATATATCAGAGAAACCATGGTATCACCATGGTATATTTTGTAATTGTCTCAATTGGCGAAATGTTGTAGATTTTGGATCTAACACAATAAATAGCTGTCAGTGAGCCCATTTTATTCAGGATGATGTCACCATGACTAAATTAATACTGTATCCATATATGGTAAACAATGGTATTTATGTGGTATTTCAAGATGCTTCAAATTACTATGGTACTACCATGGTAGATGTACCAAAAACATTTCCAAAAATCATTGTAATACAATAGTATGTTGAAAAACATGTGGTATCACTATGGCAATGTATGGAAAACTATGGTAAAACCATGGTAGATGTGTGAAAGCTCAATCCTTTACTGATAATACTATGGTACTTCAAAATACACAATAGTGCTGAAATTCATGTACCATTGTGTTTATATAGTACTTTCAAATTTACCATGATTCTACCATGGTACATTTCTCAAATAGTAGTGTTAGTACAATAGTGCAATGTCTAAAAAAATCATGGTTGTATCATGGTACTTTATTGTAAGTGATGATATTGTCCTAAAACCACCACGGTATTATCATGGTACTATGTCTAAGCAAACCTTCAAATTACTACAATGGTATAGTATTGTACAGCATGCAAATAACCCCCACAGTATTACCATGGTACATGTACAAAAATCATTGTAATACCATGGTATGTTTAAAAACACGTTATCACATTTGCAAGACGTTATGGTAAAACCATGGTAGATGTGAACTACATTTCCAAAAATCATTGTAATACAATAGTATGTTGAAAAACATGTGGTATCACTATGGCAATGTATGGAAAACTATGGTAAAACCATGGTAGATGTGTGAAAGCTCAATCCTTTACTGATAATACTATGGTACTTCAAAATACACAATAGTGCTAAAATTCATGTACCATTGTGTTTATATAGTACTTTCAAATTTACCATGATTCTACCATGGTACATTTCTCAAATAGTAGTGTTAGTACAATAGTGCAATGTCTAAAAAAATCATGGTTGTATCATGGTACTTTATTGTAAGTGATGATATTGTCCTAAAACCACCACGGTATTATCATGGTACTATGTCTAAGCAAACCTTCAAATTACTACAATGGTATAGTATTGTACAGCATGCAAATAACCCCCACAGTATTACCATGGTACATGTACAAAAATCATTGTAATACCATGGTATGTTTAAAAACACGTTATCACATTTGCAAGACGTTATGGTAAAACCATGGTAGATGTGAACTAACTCCATCCTTTATTGTAAAGTAAGTACAATTATAATACTATGGTACTTTAAAATATACAACTGAAATTCACACCATGGTTGTCATATAGCTCTTCCAAGAATACCATAATTCTACCATGGTACATTTCCCAAACAGTGGTAGTACCATAGTGCATATTTTCCAAATGTACCGTGGTATTACCATCCAAAAAACACAGTAATACCATGGTAGCTTTTGGTTGAGTTTAATCTATGTGTATGTGTAAGTAATATTATTAGTCAAAATGTGATCACGTAGTGAATTCTGATGAGATTTTGAGACAGAGCAGATGTGTTTCCAGAGGACCACAGTAATACATCGCAGCACTCGTGATTTTAAGCGTTCGTGATCGGTGCAAAGCTTCCATGCGGCCCAGTGGAGTGCGAAAGGATCTTTTCCCTCTCAACCTTTGACTCGAACTGGCAGATCTGTCTCATGTGAGCACTCACGCTTTCCTGATCTGCCCCTACGCCACACAAGTGGAACATGAGGAATCTTAATTATCGGTGTGATGATGTTCAAGAGAGATGTCTGTGGGGAGCTTTTCTCTTTTTTTGCGCAATGGTGGGCGGACGCTAAAGAGAGCTCTAGGGCAGGAGTAGCAGACTCTCCACTCGCCGAGATGAAGAATATAATCCAAGATGAAAGCTTGTGTTGAGACGGCAAGCGTTTAACCCCATTCACTGTGCTGTGAAACTGGCAGGAGGCCACGGAAACTTACAGCACAAGCATCTTTCTGGCTACGTAGCTTTCTTAGCTTAGCTGAATTGCACCGCTAGGCTTTAGCATACTTTTGTGAAAGATGCAAGAGCATTTAGGGAGAGAAAAACCTGAGTTTTTAGCCTGACTACAGAGGTTTTTGTTTGCTAACACTCACAATTTGTTAACACTCACAATGTGCAAATGCTAGTAAATTAGCTTTTAGCAAGTACAAAACAGTTAGCATACTCGGTGCAAATACATAAATGTAAATTCTTGCTACACAAGCTAATTTTCATATGTTGAAAATTATTTCATAATTGTTCATAAACAACGCAAGTATGTGCTACTTCCTCAGTGTTACCACAAGGGGCATTATAGCATTAGCATAAAGTGTGTTTTTCTTTCTTTCATCTTTCAGTTAAAGTTAAAATTGATTTTTAGATTGATTTTAAACTGTTGACAGGTTTATAGTACTAAATATCTGCTTAAATAAAAACATCCTGTTAAATGGCATATGCATTTGAAGGGAACTTTATTGCCCCCTTGTGGCTGTTTACTGCCACAACAGTACAACATTTTTTTTATTTTTGAATTATTTATATACTATTATACAATTTTTTTAAATACTGAATTGTCTTTTTATAATTTTTTTTACGTGCTTTGTCGTTTTTATTTCTATTTTGCTTTTAATAGAATTTTATTTAATTTTTAGTAATTTCAGTACTTCACCTTAAATTTATTTTATTTCAGTTTATTTCTAATTTTTAAGTTTTCAATCTAATATTAACTTTATTTTATTTCAAAATATTTTATTTATTAGCTATTATAGTCAGGGGTGCACATAAGTGGTCCGCAGGTCCGCATGCGCGACCAAAATTAGAAATGCGCTGTGTAAATTAGTTTAGGGCGCGCGTTTGCGTACCGACGTGGTTAACAGCTGTTAATGCACAAGTACCGTTTTAGATAGACAAACTGTACTGTATACTATTCTATTCAAACTGCAAGCATAAATCTAGGCTACCCGCTAACGTTTTCAAAGCACAATGCAAAACTGTGACATTTCATTCACTGACGCTCTACAATCGGCAGCGCTAAACCCGGAAGCGTATATACTTACTTGCCGGCAACCCGCCAAAATAAAAGCTTGCTGATTTTAAGTTTGAAAATGAAAAATGTAAATAATTCAAATTAAAAATAATAATTAAGGTTCACATTAAAATAATAATAATAATAAAAAAATAATAAAAATATTAGCATTTTATTTTTAAGTTTACTATAAAATAATTGTATTTGTATTTAATACTCCCTTTTTATTTTAAAATAAAATAGTATTATCACACTTTAATATTTAGTTTATTATTTTATAAAAAAAAAAACGAAATAAAGTGCAATAATATTATCACTATTATTAATTTATTTTTTATAGTTATATTTGATGGGTCACACCATGTGCCATGTGAGGACCAAACCATATGAGAACCATATGAGAACCAGGCTGAAAAACGTATGTGCACCCCTGATTATAGTGTTAATTAACATTTAAAATTATCTTTCTAGTAATTTTGTTCCATGCTATGATTTTTGTTCATTGTTAATATTTCTATTTTACTTTTAATATATATTTTTATTTCAGTTTTAGTCATTTTACTTCAACCTAAATAGATTTTTTGGGGTTACTTAGAATTTTTAAGTTTGTAATCTAATAATTATTTATAATCTAGAATGTATTTAATTTTATTTCAATTTATTTCAGTTAATTTTATTTTATTTCAAATTTGTAAGTTTGTAATCTAATATTTATTTACTATTATTTCAGTTAACAAAAATAATTTTTAGTAGTTTTAGTTAACAATAACAACACTAGTAAAAATTGACACCCACCCAAGATCCAATCAATTTTTGATCATATTATAAAACATTTTTTTCATCATATTTGAGAAGTAAAAAGGCTTGTGGATGGTTTCATGTTGACTTTCAGCTTCCAGAATGAAAATATATAATACTTATGTAATGACACAGTATCTTTCCCGTAATTCCCATGATTACAGAGCCATATCTCACCACGCCATATTAGACCTCTGGAAGATGACAGATGATTGCTGTGAAGCGTTCAGCTCTTTATGTGATCAGTAATGCTTGTCTGAGGAATCATTGAACACACTCAATTAAAGTTCCCGTCGTTTTCCTCACTCGTGGAAGTTTTTCCCAGCAGCAGATTTTGCCTGGATTGAGACAAACTGCAGAAAGGATTGGATTTTACTTGAGCCTTTCATAAATGATATTCTTTTATGTCTTTGTCTTTTTTTATACACTTCCTTTTTTCAACCAACAAAAGCTGCTTGACTACCTCCTCAGGGTTTAGCTGCAGGGACTTGGCCTTCATGCCTATTGTTGCTTCTGTTGAGGAAATTTCTCACAGTTGGTCACTGCATTCAGTGCTGGTAGCAGTGTTTTATTTTTATATTTTTATTTTTACTTGATTTTTTTTTATATAGCTTATAGAAAGACAGTTGTCTTTATGTCTGTAGTCTGGCACAGTCCTTGTGAGGAAATGGTGTGAAAAATTTGGAAATAATTTTTAATTTTAAAAAATAAATAAATAATTATTGAAAGATGGCTTGTAGTATGACATTATATTTTATATAGTAAATAAATATTTACTATAAACTATTTACTATTTTAATATAAAACATTGCTATATTTTATATACATTATAAATGTAAATTATGATTTAAAATAATGAAAATAAATGTTATAATTGTATATAATAGTAATAATATTTATTTAAATGAATAATTAATTAAAAATATAAAAATATGTAATATTTAAAATATATATCATTAATAATGTTACTCTAGTATAATTATAATGAGCTTTTTAAAAGAAAACCTTTATGGCTGGTTTCTATAGCTTATAGAAAGACAGTTGTCTTTATGTCTGTAGTCTGGCACAGTCCTTGTGAGGAAATGGTGTGAAAAATTTGGAAATAATTTTTAATTTTAAAAAATAAATAAATAATTATTGAAAGATGGCTTGTAGTATGACATTATATTTTATATAGTAAATAAATATTTACTATAAACTATTTACTATTTTAATATAAAACATTGCTATATTTTATATACCAAAACTAATATTCTTCTGAAAATGATTAATATTAAAGGTAAATAGTACTATAATAAATGTACATATTACTTTGAATTATATTGTATATATAAAAATTGTAAATATAAAAAAAATATTATAAGTTATAAATAATATAAAAATGTTTGTAAATATTATAACAATGTTTTTATATGTTTTACAATAAACATTTTTCATTTGTAATCTAAATATTTATAATTATATTATTGTATGATCTGTAAGTCACTGTAAACTGGTAAATATTTATCACAGTAAGTAAAACATTAGTATTATAATGATAAATATTAAATAAATAATATTATTTATAAATGTAAATTATAAATACAGAAGTAAGATATAACAGCATAGTGTAACAAAATATTCTAGAATATGTTTTTCATTTATAATTGAAATAGTTCAAGTTATATTACCATCATAGAAACTAAGTATATATAAATAAAATATTATATATATATATATATATACAGTGGGTACGGAAAGTATTCAGACCCCCTTAAATTTTTCACTCTTTGTTATATATATATATATATATATATATATATATATATATAATAAATTGCAAATATAAAAGCTGTAAACTATTATACAATATAAATCTTGTAAATTTAATATTATAAATGTAAATTATGATTTAAAATAATGAAAATAAATGTTATAATTGTATATAATAGTAATAATATTTATTTAAATGAATAATTAATTAAAAATATAAAAATATGTAATATTTAAAATATATATCATTAATAATGTTACTCTAGTATAATTATAATGAGCTTTTTAAAAGAAAACCTTTATGGCTGGTTTCTAAGGTGTTGCCATGCAGTAAACCTACCAAAGACCAAACGGCTGACACATTTTGCTCAGTCAGTCAGCTGAGGTTTCCCAGTGTCCTGCGTTTGGCATCTTGTCAGCCGTCCCTGAGGTACCTTCAGCTCCAGTGGTGCCGCGCAAACACGCAGGACTGACGCCGGCCAGAGATTCACAGCGAGCATGTTCAGCCAGATCTTCAGAGATCCACTGCTCCACGAGGAGACCAGGCCGCTGCAGAAAGAATGACCGTCTGCCAGCTTGATTATAGAAAGTGTTTGAGTGTGTTTAACAAGTGCACTCACATTATCTTTACAGAGTGATCACGAGTTCTCCGTGTGATGCAGTGATATTGCAAGTCCTAGACAACATTAGTTACTAGAGCAATGCTATGCTGTTACTAGGTTTGGATATACTAGAAGCGTGTACAAATTATAGCATACATGTCTTATTTAAAGGTGAATGCAACTATAAATCAGGTTCCTGGTGTATTTGCTGTCTGATGGGCAGCTTGATGTGCTGCTTTCCAAGAGCCTGCGCTTCACTGTCACTGACTGCACAGAGACTCAGCACAGATGTCTCATTGGGCTGGACCTTTGACTTAAATGAACATTATATGCAAATATAATATGCATATTTCTATACATTGTTTTATAATAATACATTTATTATTATTATTATTACACATCATATGTAGAAATTCATTTTAAATGATGTTTTTAATGCACCGCATCCTGATTTGAATGCACTTAATGTATTATTAGCATCACCATCTTTAGTATTATTATTATTATTATTATTATGCATGCCGCCAGTACTACTTGAATACTACTACTATTATTGTCAGATGGTCATCACTGTTTATTTTCATTGCTGTTATTATCATTGCTGTTCTATTGCTGTTTTTGTCTTTTGTGTTCACCGTATGTTGTATGTTTTGCACTCTTAATAAAAATAAAAAAAATAAAAAAAATTAAAGAATCATTCACTTCTCTTCACTGAATAACTTTACTCATTTTAATCAGTGTATATTTAATCCATACGATGAAGACTATGCAGTGTTTTATTTTTATATTTTTTTTTAAAATATTATAATACATTTTATATGATCATGATTAAAAAGTGTATGTCATACATAAATACAAATATACACAAATATAATTTGCATATTTCTATATCTGTATAAAATATTATAATATAAAAATATAATACATTATAATATGCATATTTATATAATGATATAATAATAATACATATGATTATTATTGTTATTATTATTATTATTACATATTGTATGAACACGTTTTAAAAGTATGCATGATAATTAATTTATATTAATAATTTATAATCTACTATATATTTACAATATATAACTTATATATTACTATTTATGTAATTACTATTTATGTCATGTGAATACATACATGTGAATGTACATATGCACATATTAAACACATATTTCTATATTTCTATAGATTATAATAATTATAAATGAAAAATGATAATAATAATAGTAATAATAATATACTTCAAACATACTACTATTAATATTATTATACATATATCATATATGATAATGTTTACAAAGTATAAATAAGTATAAATAACATTTAAATGTAGATAACATGCAATATAACATGATATATATATATATATATAATCCAATTCATGAAAACTTCATATTTAATCATATATGTGTGCATATTAGGCGTGCACTATACTAAATTTCTCAACTGATACCGATTATTAAGAATGACGATCAATGATGATAAATATCTGCCGATATTGATAACAATAGTTTAATTTTACTGAAGAAAAAATCTCTCCCAACTAATTTGATAAATGATTCAGTAAACTCTCTCCTCATGCATTACCATAATACTACGAAAACTATTATATTCAACTGCGATTCATTTTCAGATATAATAATCAATACTAAAATAAAAACTGAAATGTCTGTATACAACTCAGCTGCACATCAGGTGTGTTTGTGTGTGTTTTATTCTGAGTGCAACACGGTACATTCTTCTACAAAAACACTAAAAACAGACAAGTCTGCTTTTAAAACCTCATTCAATCCAGCAACCCACAGAGATAAAGCGCTCTCACTATCAGCTCCTAATGAAATTTCAAGAGGTCCGAGTGAAAACTAAAAGAAAGCTGCTTTTCTCGGGACAGCGGTGAACGGCTGCCGGCTCCTGATAGCGCTGACCAAACACTTATCAGCGTCTGCTGCATTATATCTCATACTTTCAATACAAATCCATAGCAATGTGTCACTTGAACAGACGTGAGAACTAAGGGTGTGCTTCTCCTGTGAGAAATGAACAACACGATTGATTTAAAGCTTCAGTGTGTGTCGTTCATTCAACTGTCGGCAGCTTTCAGATGTTTCTCGTTGCTTTCTAAGAAACAGTTGAGATCTTGTACCTCAATGATTCTGTCAACAATTCTGACTGGTGTTTAAGTGACTGCGCAGACTATTGCTGTCATGTTAGTGATATTATTTTATTCATTCATATTTAATGAGTTGTCATGCTGTACTAACAGTAGGTTGTGTCTGTGATTATTTCTCCAGGCTGAACTGTGTTTAAAGCATGTTTGACCTTTTAAAAGACTGAATTACAGACTTTGTCTTCACTGCGGCTCGTGTGTAAAACGGCTGCTTCAGGCGAGTCTGTCTTGCATGGCTGATTTTCTCTCGTCTTTATTTAGGGTTGCTAAAACGAGCTGATTATTCGCCGGCTCGTTGTGAGATCAAATGAATCTGCTCATTCACCAAGTGTGAAATTTACGTTCCACCTTTATACGTCTAATTTTATCAGTCAGTCAGTCAGTGCTGTTTTTTGTTGTTTTTTTACACACCCTGCAGCATTACAATTCATATTGTTAGACTCCATTAACATGTTTATAGTTTTAGTTTTTGGTTTTAGTTTGTTTAGTTATTTAAGTACCTCAAGTTAAATTGAATGAAATTAAAAAAACAAAAAACAAAAAATGTTGCTATTAGGTTAAATAAAAGTTATTTTATTTTATACAAGTAATGGTTGGTAATGTAAAAAATGTCTATCTATCATCTACCTATCTATCTATCTATCTATCTAATATTTACTATCTATCTATCTATCTATCTATCTATCTAATATGTACTATCTATCTATCCATCCATCCATCCATCATTATATATTATCTTATATATATATATTAGTTTTATATAACATTTATAGAAAATACATTATTTATTTTTCATTTTATAAATATATGAAATATATATAAACTAGCTGAAATAAAATGTTAGTTATTTTTAACAATGTAATTTATTCCAAAGTAATGTTTTTATGTTTAAGTTTTAGTTCATGTTAATAATCCTTTTTTATTATAATACTATTTATAATAACAACCCCTTTATTATATACACAATTTTATGTATGAATATAAAACATAAACTTATATTTTTTTTTTATATTTTCAATTAGTTGTTTTATGTTATATGCTATTTTTATACTTTCTGTTTTTATTCGTTTTTTATTTTTAATTTTGTTATTTGTATTACATATTATATAAATACATTACATTATAATTTATAATATTTATTTATATATTTATTATAAGTATTATAATTATTATTAGTTTAAGTGTGCCATGGCAACTATAGCTGAAATAAATAAAAATTATTTTATGTATTTAGCTATTCAAAAAAGAAAGTTTCATTCATTCATTCATTTAATTGTTTGTTTGTTTGTTGAGTAAGCATTGTGTAAAATATTTTTAAAAGGAATTTGGAATGTTCACTTATTTTTTTATTTTTTTATTTGAGCAAACATTTAATAAATTAGTAAGCTTATTAAAAGTAATTTGGAAATCATAATTAGTTTATTTATTTATTTGTTTGTTTGTTTGTTTCTTGAGCAAACATTATGTAAAATTACCTAAAAGGAATTTGGAATGGCCATTTATTTATTTATTTATTTATTTAATGTTCATTTTATTTCAAATAATACGAATATTTTTAATGGTTTTATTTATTTATTTATTTGTTTATTTATTTATTTAATGTTCATTTTATTTCAAATAATACAAATATTTTTAATGGTTTTAGATTTGGTTAAAAATAATAACACTTCAATTCACTTTATATAAATAAATGTAAAGAATTTGTTTTATATATATATGTATGTATCCTATAGGCATCTTTCCTGTTTTATTAATCTGTTTATATTATGTGATCAGATCATCATATGTCAGTCTGTTTTTCCTCACAGTCTTTATATTCTGTTATTATTTCCCTCCTGATGTTATTTCCTCAGTCGAGCAACAGCCAAGTATCTGTTTGCCAGTTTGCATGGGCCTCACAATTATTTTATTCAACTAATCGTTTGCATAATTTGGAAAGGCAATAAAAGCAATTTTCTCTTCCCCACTCCAGCTGTGATTTACACACTGCAGTCAGAATCAGCATTATCTGCTTTTGGCCTCTGCTGATATCTCTGAATATTTAAAAGAGCGTGGTGTATATATGAAATAAAACAATAATCTATTACTATTTCCTCTTTTTAAAAATGATGTTTCGAAAAAAAAAAAAATGTTGTGGTGCAGCCAGTGAAAATGCCAGGAAAAGTAAAGCTAGTACAAAGAAAAAGAAAAAACCCCCGATATATTTAGCATGCATTAATTATGTGCTCAAATCATAATGTCTGATTGGCAGGTTCTCATTTAAATGCAGTGACTAATTTCTCAGGTTTTTTTGCGGTTGTAAAATCAGTTAATTAACATAAACATTGGCAGTGTTCTCAGATCAAACAGAAGGAAATGGCTGTGGAAAATCTATGCTAATGAATGAAATGACTTTGGGCAGGCTGCTTTCGCTTCTGTCATCCTGTGTTCATGCCTTATGAATGCTGCTCAGGATCACTGTCCTGTTGCTCAACAAACCCTGAGCACAGCTTCAGAACTGTGGTCCGTTCACTGTCCTGCCAGCAGAGCTTACAGTCACAGGTCATTGACCCTGCAGTGAAGCGGCGCGGGACGGCTGTGTGATATTCAACATACATGGAGCATGTGTTAAAACAGTACAGCTCCAGTCCAAACACTGGTTTCAGTTCACAACATTTTTTTCACCAACTTTTCAGTTTCCAAATTCTTACAATGATTTAATCAGGGTCTCAAGGGTTACTTACAAGTCGACATGTTTGATTAGGAATGGAATGTTAAACTCTACTTAAAATTATCTTGTATTTCAAGAAGTGTTGACCTTGACATTCATTCAGAAATTCTTTTAAGGCTTTTTTTCTTCATATATCAAAATTAATTTTGAGATCAGCTGCTATTTGAGTCTACTTGATTAGAATTTAAAATTTTTTTTGTTTTGAAATCTATTTAAAATACTAAGCTCATCAAAAAAGGTATTTATTTATTTATGTTGTTTGTTTGGTTGTTTGAGTAAACATTGTGTAAAATTGTCACGAATCCGGTCTATAAACTTCCGTTCACTCACCACCAGAGGTCACCCGCTCTCCACATGGACTCTCACACTACACAGACTGTTACACATCACCCTGGACTACATTTCCCATGCTCCATTGCACTAATCACAATCTCACCTGAAACCAATCACACACAGCTGCTACCAATAACACACACTATATAAATCAGTCTCACACCACCATTCAACGCCGAGTATTGTTTAGCGCATATCTCTCTCATAGGGATAGCTACTTTACGGAGCCATTCCAAGTTTCTTAATCTAGTACAGCCTTGTTCTTAGTCTGTTTACCCGTGTCTTTATCCTTGCCTGTTATCTTGTTTTGTCTGATATCTGCATGCCCTGAAGTTTACAGCCTGTTTTGGAATTACCCTTTGCCTTGCTGTTTCGGACTGTGTTTGATATCACATATTCTCTGCAACTTGAGCACATGTGAGTGAACATCTTAATCGCTATTGTCAAAAATTTTTTAAATAAATAATAATATGAAAAATATCATTTTAAATGTAAAATATTTTCAAGCTATTTATATACAAAATATTAAAACATATATTTTAAATTTTGTATATATAGATGTAAATTATTATACAAAATATAACGAACTCTTAATTACAAAGTATTTACAAGCTATTTATATTAAAAATATTTTGAAAATATATATTCTCATATATCTACAATATGTAACATATTTTAGAAAGAAATCATGAACTATTATTTGCCAAATAATTAAAAGCTATTTATATACAAATGTATATAGTATTTAAAAAAAAAAATCCGAACTGTTTACAAAATATTTACAAGCTACTGTTTTTGTATACAAATATATTTTTAAAATATATATTTTTATATATCTACAATATGTGAAGTATTTTATTAAAAATAGCATGAACAATTATTTACAAAACAATTACAAGCTATTTATAAAGAAATATAGATTTTTAAATATTTAAAACATATATATATATATATATATTTTTTTATATCTACAATATGTAAAGTATTTTATAAATCATTTCATGAATTATTAAATGATGAGTATCATTGGTTTTTGGGACCACATGATCATTTACAACCTGAAATAATAATCTTGGTTTGATATAAAAAGGAGATATTGATATGATACTATAATTTCATTTCTTGTTTTCATGTTTCTTCACGGTGGTTGCACCAACTCAGTTAACACAACTTTACTGCTTTTTTTTTCAGAAAAATAATAAAAAAAGATAACTAAGCCAAACTATTTAACTATGTTTTCTTCCTTTCATGATTTCTTTTACTGATTCTCTTCATTCTAATATCAGTTGTACCACCCTGACACATTACTTTTATTTATTACCCAATACATTTTAATTCATAGAATTGATATCTTCAGGTCACCGTATGAATTGCATTTTAATGTATTTTCGAATGAATTAACAGATCTGGACAAAATTGTCATTGACCCAGTCACTTTTATTTACAGCAACCAACTGGATAGTTCATTTAAACGCATGTGGCCCCTGGGAATCGAACCCATGGGTTCATGGACACATGTTTAGATTTAGTTCTTAAAGGCAGAGTAAGTGATTTTTCAAAAACACTTTAGAAAACTGATTCGGACTGCAAATCCCTGGTTCAGATGTAAACTGTGTCTCTGGCCATCATCTGGTTTAGTCCAGCTCCTCACATTTTGCTGAACTCTCCTCAATCTTTGGCTGCTTGCAGGTTTATACTGCTATTTTTGCCCACTGAGAGGATGTCTGGGTAATCCCTGCGTGCAAATACACACTTTGCGCTTTCAGTTTGTGAAATTAAATGCTGCTCTATGTGGAATTGTTCAGCTGGGAACAAACACACTCAGTCTGCCGTGTATTGAATGTTATTGTACAGCAGGACCTGTCATTTAACTTAAAACAACATTTGCCCTCCAGGCAAAGCATACAGAACAAATACTACAAGGTTGCACCGAGTTCAAGGTGTTGTTTCTTTTTATATGCATCCACTGAAGTTTTTTCTTCCATACATTAGTGTTCACTGAGGTTTGCTTACCGCTGCTTGTCAGGATCCAGCTCGTTGCAGCAGATATGAAAGCGTTTGGACAGCAGCCGTGTCAGATCTGCTGAGGAAGGAAGACATCAACCTGGGTTTTCACACTCTTCTCAGCAGAGCCACTGGAGCGCTTCTGTGCCGTATAGATCAGCATGACAGATTCAGCCTCCAGCTATTGTTTCATCCAGTCTTGGTTTAGTATTATATATATATACATATACACACAGTAAACATATAATATGTATTATATAATATACACAGAGTGGTGCTTGCTGTAGCAGTTGCAGGGCACTTCAGAAACCCTCCTCCCTCCCCAGCTCCACCTTTGCTATGGGGTGATTCCATGTATGTTATATGGTGTTTATTTAATATATATGAGAGTTGTCATGACAGAACTTATTTTATTTCAGTTAGTTGCAAATGCATCATTTCTCATTTAAAAATTTTTTAAATTAAGTTTTTCACCTAATTTTGACATTTCATTATATTTCAACTTTATTTCACTTAAGATTTTTATAGTTTTAGTTAATAACAACACTGGTTTCATTGTAGCTGTTCTTTGCTTATTGTGACAGACACTCACTGCTCCCCACCAAGCGTAATGGATTCTGCCTTCAGGATTAGACTCGGAAATATCTCAACAATACATAGTAGGAGGCTGGTGCTTGTGCACAATTTCTGTCCCCATCATCCCCCCCTCATCCTCCCCCTTAGCGGGACTCATTTAGCATGATGCAGAAGTGTTAGAGAGTGGGATATTTTCAGTAGTGATTATAGTGTGGATTTAGCATTTTGGGTTTTGCAGGGTTATTAGCAAGAGTGTCAGTGTCACATTGCACAGGTCACCAACACGGTTTACTACCGTCATTTTAGCAGTTTTATTTGCCGCCACTAATGTTGCAAAAATTACAGCTTGAAGTTGACCTGTTTGAACTGTTTTAGCAATTTGGAACATTTTAAAATGATTACAGTGGTTTACGTACAAACACTGTAATATACATTGCATTGCACATATTCTTGGCTACATGAAATGATACAAAAATTATAATGTTTATTTGATGTTCTTTTGACCATTTGATGTCTGTATTAGAAATCAGAGATCAAGTGACAATCATATATATATATATATATATAT
>NW_015656265.1:243502-289071 GCF_001515625.1 Sinocyclocheilus rhinocerous
TAAATATGTTTATTTAATGTAAGATATATTTCTATTCAAATGTGAACACAGAAAACATGTCATTATATAAGTGTTTGGATTTTTATGGACATTATGGATAGAAATATTTGAATACTGATTCAGTTATTTCTATAATTTTTTTGCTTAATTTAAAAATATCTGTAAAAGTAAAAAATATATAAAATATATAATATAGATAAGTTACTTAAAAATAATACAAAAAATACAAAAATATTAGCTTTTATCATATTATTTTTTTAAACAAACAAATATTTTTTATTTATTTAAATTAATTAATTAATTATTTATTAATTAATTAATAGGAAGTGTCCAACATTATTTGGACACTGGCAGGATAAAAAAGTAAATAATCTTTCTTTCTTTTTCTTTCTTTCTTTCTTCCTTTTATTATTATTATAATTACTGATTCAGTTATTTCTATAATTTTTTTGCTTAATTTAAAAATATCTGTAAAAGTAAAAAATATATAAAATATATAATATAGATAAGTTACTTAAAAATAATACAAAAAATACAAAAATATTAGCTTTTATCATATTATTTTTTTAAACAAACAAACATTTTTTATTTATTTATTTATTTAAATTAATTAATTAATTATTTATTAATTAATTAATAGGAAGTGTCCAACATTATTTGGACACTGGCAGGATAAAAAAGTAAATAATCTTTCTTTCTTTTTCTTTCTTTCTTTCTTCCTTTTATTATTATTATAATTTTTTTTTTTTTTACAGTGTAGACTGTATCCGTCATGCTTAACTTTCAAGTCTATACAAATTTTCTTTACAATTATTTAAGTTACTTTAAGATGCATAAGCAAAACATTTATTTTTATGGAAAGTCATCTGGTAAAATGACAACTGAATTTTATTCACAAGGACTGGGGGCCAAAACAGTTCAATTATTTGCCAATCGTCTAATGCAGGGGTGCCCAAACTCGGTCCTGGAGGGCCGGTGTCCTGAAGAGTTTAGCTCCAACCCCAATTAAACACACCTGAACCAGCTAATCAAGCTCTTACTAGGCATACTAGAAACTTGAAGGCAGGTGTGTTGAGGCAAGTTGGAGCTAAACTCTGCAGGACACCGGCCCTCCAGGACCAAGTTTGGGCACCCCTGGTCTAATGTAATAATTTCATTTAAATCATTAATTCTTGTTGCATACATGCTTCTTTTCAAATGAATCAAATATGTGTTCTGGTACTGATTCAATGTATGAATTATCCTTGAAATGCCACACACTTATGCATACGCACATTCCCATATCTGTTTTAAATATGCTCAATATGACATGCTTTATTTAGAGACGTATTATTAAATAGAAATTTGAATGCTAAAATAAGTCCAGGCTGTTACTTCAACAGGCTGATGAATTTTCATGAGCTGGGGTCCATTGTGAGTTCAGGTCAGCCCAAAACCCTGTCAGTCAACAGAAGCACGATTGGCCAACAGAGGGAGCTCTTACGCTACACATGACATTAATAGTAGTGATTTGAAATCATATGCATAAGTTATCGTGAAGGTTACAGAGAAGGTTATATTAGTCTGTTTAGAGGCACGGAGTGAAAAAGCAATTCAGAAATGGCTGCATTCACCCTTTGTGAGCGAATCAAGGAGACTCTCCGGAATGAGATGTGCATCTGAACGCCAAGATTAATGGCACCTTTGAACCGCTACATTACAGCACCCAAAATAATCACGGCCGCGCGGCTAATCTCCACTTTGATGAGTTCCTTCCTTAGCGGGAGAGAGAGAGAGAGAGAAAAACACAGATTACTGCACACTTGACTGCTCAGACACTCACTGTGGAGTGTACCAGCTGCTCAGCGTGTTTGTTTTCCTTGCTTTTATTGTTTGTTTCTGCTTAACCTGCGGTTGCAGTTTTGTTTGGTGCCGCAGTGCATTATTTCCATCGCTATTTCTAATGTAATCATTTTATAGATTCAAATGAGTGGACTTTTATTGCTTGTATTAGATATCTCCATTTGTGCTTTTTAAGGTATAGTCTGTGATTGGATTCTTAGAAAGGACACAATAAGGTGCCAAAAAGCTTCTGCATTAGATCAGATCTCTTTCCGATTGGTTTGCACCATGTCTTTGGCAGTATAATGAATCACTAAGCACGTCTGTGTGCAGGACACATGCATTCATCTCGATTACAAAGCCCAGCAATCATTCACATTACTTGCAGATGATACGATCAGAAACAAGCTCTTTGATTGAAGCAGCTGATGGATTCCAGGGCCTTTTGGGCCTGTGTGACGGCTGTACATGCTATAAATTGAGCTTCCTAAAATCAATTGTTGCTCAGTGGGGTACAGTGTTATTATTCTTCCATAATATAAAAAAAAAAAAAGTAATACAATAACAGAAAAGGAGTTATAGGGATTTTATTTCTAACTATTAAACTGTTTGTGTGTGTGTGCATATATATATATATATATATATATATATATATAAATTTAAGGGGGTCTGAATACTTTCCGTACCCACTGTATATATATATATATATAAAATACAAAGTATAAATAATTGTAATTTTATAAGTAAAATAAATTAGGAATATTATTTTAAACTTTTTATAATTTCATACATTGAAAATATTTTTTATCATATTAAAATTTTTTACAACACTATTATTATTTACATTTTAATGATTTTTTGTTATAGGAATTATTTTATATTATTATTTAAGTAATTATTTTTAATTATTTAAAATAGATAAAATAATTACTCATTTATTTAAAATTCCATTGCAATTTATTGGCATGACCATAAAAAATTCAATAAAATAATAGAAGAAAACATTATAGCATAACTTAAACAGTGTAAACAGTTAAACAAATTAGATCATGGCATACATTTACTATAGTACATTTTGGTAATGATTCCTGTATTCTGTAAACACAAGGAACATTTATTAAGGGGATTTACAGCTGTCACTCTGAAAACTTTGCGGTTTAAACCATATAATCTTAGCAGATGTGTATTTGTATACACATTTCAGCATTTACACTGGGTAACATCTGTTTTTCTTCTCAGCTGGATGTGAAATGTCATCTGTACTGATTAACCCAGAGAGAGAGAGAGAGAGAGAGTGTGTGTGTGTGTGTGTGTGCGTGTGTGTATGTAAATGTTTGAGGCTGAGTGACATTTTCCAGTGCGTTAAGAGTCAGTGACCACAAGGTGGCGCTGTACGCATATAAAAAGTAGCGTTTTCGATTGAGACAAGTTTTATGACGTTTCACTCTCATTATCTGTATGTGTGTGCTCTCATTTAATGCTTCACTGGTTTCTGGGTCTGTTTCCATTGAGAGTCTGTAAAATATCTCTGACGGATTTAGAAAGCTGAAAGATTCTGTCGGCTACAAACAGCCTCCACAGGATTTGTGCAATTTGTTTGGTAGCACAGGGTTTGCTGTGGCCTATTTCTTTTTTTTTTTTTTAAAGCCTTTGTAAAATTTGTCTTCATTAGTGATTATTTTGTCACAGTAAGTGTGTTGGAATCTTTTCTTTTGAAAGAGAGACTAAATGCAGTTTGAAACTCACCTTTCAAATTGAGTTTGCTGTCTGCTCATTTGGTGGATAAGGTTTTAGATTTTTTTTTTTCCGAAAAGTGTGGTTCTGTCAGATGTTTGCCAGAGGGCATCGTTGAAAACTGGAGTCAGTCTTAATCCTCCTCACATCCCGCATGCCCTTGAAACAATGCATAACTTTTACTCATCTTAAATGTTGATGTACAGATAATGAAAAAAATAATCAGCTTGGTAAGTGATTAGTTTTGATCATATAAATGGTATAGAAAGCCGAATTCAATCCAGATCAAAGAGTATGTCCCAAGAGTTGCATGTGCGATGACTGGATGTGAGGCAAACTTAATTGAGTTTGATGTTTTTAATTTGGCAGTGCGATTTTACACAGTTTGCTATGGAAGGCGGTCGGGGACAAAAGTCTTTAAACGGAATGCATGAAATTTGACCATATCAACACTCACAGTTTGTCCACGTTAACGCGACAACACACACTGCAGTCAATAAAATTACTGTATTTGAGACTATATTTGCATATGTAACGCAATAGTACCTTAGTATATATGTATACTAACATCAGAAGTCATGTTTATTCATGAAGGATGTCCTAATGGTATACTGGAATGCACATATGCAAACATCAGACGTTATACTTGTTCATGAGGGAAAATGCATCGGTACATTGCGTGTGATGTAAGTCTAAGTTTAACATTCTTTTCTCAGGTAGAAAAGTATGGAAGCCCATTTCCGCAACTGAATAAAATTTTAAAAAAAAGGTAATTGCACGTTTTTATCTCACAAGTTTGACTTTTTCAGAGAATTGCGGAAAAAACTCACAATTTTTTGGAAAAAACTCACAATTGCGAGTTATAAAGTCAGAATTGCAAGATATAAACTCGTAACTCTGAGAAATGAAGTCAGAACAGAGAGATATAAACTCATAATTCTGACTTTCTTTTCTTAGGATTGCATGATATAAACTTGCAATTGCGAGTAATAAAGTCAGAACTGTGAGATATAAACTCGCAATGTAAATTCACTATTGCGAGTTATAAGGATTTTTTTCTTGCAAACGCGTGTTTGTATCTCGCAATTCTGTCTTTTTTTCTCAGAATTGTGAAATATAAACTTCTGAGGGGGAAAAACATATATGTTCTCAGAATTTTGTGAGAAAAAAGGATTTAAAAAAAATCAGAATTGCAAGTATATATCTCACAATTCTGAGAAATAAAAAAGATTTTTTTTCTTGGAATTGTGAGATATGAGATACTCATACTGACTTTATAACTCGTAACTTTATAACTTTATAACAGTTGAAAATAACTGAGTTTGTATCACGTAATTCTGAGAAAAAAATCAGAACTGTGCGTTTATACCTGACAATTCTGAGAAAAAAAAAAGTCAGATCTGCAGAGTCAGAGTTTGTATCACGCAATTCTGAGATGTAAACTCACAATCGTGAGAAAAAATTTAGAAGTCACCTTTTTTATTTTTTATTCAGTGGTGGAAACGGGCTTCCATAGAAAAGTCTCAATTGACATTTACATTAATTACATTAGCTACATTAATTAATTTAGTCTAACACAGTATATATAAAGCAATGCCGCAATAAACAAAAAAAAAAGACAAATATTAATACAAATATTAATATGTGGGTAAATCTAGAGGTAAATCTGCTTTGTAATGTATTACATGTTCAAACATGGCCAGAATATGTGTGCATTGAGAGACACGTTCAAATTTGTTTTGGCCCCATTGGCCTCCCATAGTTCGACAATAAATAATGCAGAGTTCACACTGCACAATTTTCAAAGTCATCGGATCACCGTTGTTTTTACATTGCACGACTATCTGGGGTAGCATTCAGTTGCTGCTGTGTTCACATTTGCATGATGGATCGCGACAGCAGGTTACACACTGCATTATTTTACAATTGGAAGAATCGCCGACAACTCTGTCTGGTCCGCAAACTACGTTTCACAACCAAACGCACGCGAGAAGTGATACGAAAATAATGCAAGATCACACTGATACTGTGGTCTATAACTCCTCCTCGAACTTCCCGATGCCCTGTATCATTGGCTGTAGGTCATCTCCGATGTATTTTTCAGCCCGAACTCGTTTCTCACAGCAGGAATTAGAATCGCAGTTAGCATGCCAAATATTTCACGGGCATCGTCGATTCTCTCAGATAGCTTCTTTGATAATTCACAATGCGTGATTGTCACTCCCATGAACGAGCACTGATTTGCCTCTGATTTCAGGCATTTGTCGGAGATTTCGTAAAACCTGTCAGCAAGGTGAAAATCAGGGCTAAAATCGTGCAGTGTGAACTCGGCATTAGAGTAATAATAAAATTGTTAAATTGTAAAACCACTAATTTAAATGATCTTAAATTTACAGTAACAGAAGTTAAAGTAATCTAATTATATTTCATGATTTCTCCAATCAGATGAAATTGTAAGAAAGCATCTAACATTTGGGCTAGTGAAATATACGGTATATGTTCAAACTGAACATGATCAAAGGATTATTAGAAAAATTAAATCACTTGACGCCAAGTAATGCAAGGCAAGTCTCAAGACTCAAAAGCTTACTTTGCATAGAAGCATCTGCTAAATGATTGCTGGCTTGCTTGTGTGAAATTAATCCTTTCAGACTTGACATTTCTATAATAATTTGACAGTCTGATCTTCAAATCTCTGGCATTATAAGGATTTCAGAAGCCATGGCTTCCCTCACATACAGGGAACCTCAATATCTTTTAATATCCTGGTCCAATATGGGTCTGTTTAAAATAGCTCCATATTCATCTCCTGTTTATAACCCACTAAATCTCCACTCCAAACAGCCGATATTAGAGACTCCATCCAGGTGGTGCTATACATCACTAGAAATATCACTGAAATCAGTCTGGATTCTGCCCATTTCTTTGCTGTCTGTTGTACAGCTTTTTTGCGGGTTTCTTTGCCATTATTCAAATAATCTACCACTTTGCTACATGCTAGTCTGTTATTACACGTCTGTGAGTGCTTGGATAGAATATTTTAGTAAATGCACCAGACTTTATGTAGATAATCATAAGTCTGGACTGCAATCTAGCCGACTTCACCTCTTCAGCACTTTACTTTCGTGGGATATCACTATGTAAATGCAATGATTAATTTATGAATCTTTAGTAAAGCCAGTGCCGTCTGTGCTATGATGGAGTTCATATTAGAAGTCATGCAAAAGCTCTTAAACCAGCACAGAGCTATACAAAGGACAGCTGACTAGAATACACACGGCATTTAATAAACCTCATCCGGACGGAGAGAGTACATTTGTTCCCACTCATAGGCCACAGGAGTTGGAGTCTGGCACATATCGTTTTATGGTCCTGTTGCTTCTTTTTATTTTTTCTTGGTTGCGCTCGGAATGGATTTCTGATTATTAATGAAGCAGTACATACATTTACATTTACAGTACATTTACATTTATTCATTTATCAGACGCTTTTATACAAAGCGACTTACAAATGAGGAATACAAGCAATTCACCATAAAAAGGCAATAACACGAGAAGTGCTAGAAACAAAAAGTTTCAAACATCCTTCAGAAGAGTACAACTAGAACAAGGAGCAAATAGTAAAATAATAGGATAATTTTTTATACAATTTAATGCAATTATAATATATATATATATATATATATATATAAAACAAGATATATGTAAAAATTAGGGCTGTCAGTCGATTAAAATTTTTAATCGAATTAATTGCATGATGTTTCGATTAATTAATCTAATTAATCGCAATTAATCGCAAAATAAATTTGACTGTGAAAATACCCACAAAATGAGAAAGTATCAAGTAGACATTACAAATTGTAGCTGTAGAACTATTTTATTTGATTCAACATAAAATTAACAGAGTTTGTGTAAGATGTTGCACTATACTTAGCTGTCATTGAAAATACTTATTTCACATAAACATTTAGGCTACAACAGCCTAACAGAAACTATGGAACATAAAAGAGGATAATTTGAGAAACATCTCAGTATTTTTTGTTCGTACAATGAAAGTCATTGGTAACCAAAAGAGCTTTGTTACCAACAGTCTTCAAAATACCTTCTTTTATGTTCCACAAAATAAAGGTTTGAAACGACAAGAGGGTGAGTAAATTATGACAGAATTATAATTTTTTGGGTGAACTCTCCCTTTAATGTTTTTATTTTTATCATTATTATTATTATTATACATTTTTTTTAAATTAAATGATACTACTAAATCTGCCAGCAGGTGGCGGTAAATATCTTTGAGCCATTCATTCATTCGAACAGCTGATTCATTCAGGAATGAAGTAAACGGCTCTCTTTATGAAAGAGTCTTTGAATCATTGGTTCACACGATTCATTCAGAATGCGGATTCATTCAGAAACTAAACACCGCTGTGTTGCTCGGAGACGCACAATGCTAACACCCCATCAGAATGCGCCATCTAGAGTTTCATGACTGAACTATATATTTATGGAGTTGTTGTCCTGCATCATATTTGTCAACAGTCAACTGTATGAAAAGTAAGATGATGTACAGGTCTGGGGGCGGGGCCAGTGCGTTAACTGCATTAAAATATTTTAATCACGTTATTTTTTTAATAACTAATTAATTAAGTTAACGCGTTAAACTGACAGCCCTAGTAAAAATGTATTAGGCAATAATAAAAGTTGTTGTCACATGACTTTTAGAAAATTATTTCTCTTAAACTTTGTTTATTTATTTATATTTAAGAATAAAATTCTAATTTCACAACTAGAATTTGATGTATCCAAAATTTAAAAATTATGATAAAAAGTCAAAATTTTTGAGATATAAAATGTCTTATCATGGTCATGATCACGAAGTAAAAATTATGAGATAAATGGTCATTATGAGACAAAAATGTCAATATTTTGTTATTTACTTTTTTTTATGACTTTTGATTGAATAACATTTTGACTTAATAATTTTGAACAACATTTTAACACTTTTTGCATAATTTCACAAAGACAAATTATGAGAATTTGATGTATCCAAATAAAAAGTCAAAATTATGACAGTCATAAGTATGATAAAAAAATCTAATTATGTTATAAAAGTCAAAATTATAAGATAAAGTCATAAAATAAGTTTAAATTACAATAATTTTTTTAATTTAGTAATTATGACATTAATCACATAACTTTGACAAGAATTTGACTTTACAGCTTCACAATATAGAAGTTTATTTGGACTAGAATCCAAATAAAAAGCCATGATTATGACAAAAAGTCATATGAGATTTAAAAAACAATCATTATAAGATAAAAAGTCAAAATTATGAGATACAAAGTCATATTTATGACAGAAGTTGAACTTCAAAATTAACTTTCTGTATTATGACTTCAATCTTAATATTTTAACACTTTTTGGAAGACTAAAGCTTATGATACACAATAAAAATTGTTTTAATAGTTAAACTGTGATTTTGAAACAAGAATGCTCTTTACTGGTGTTTCTTTTTTAAAAGCAATAAAAAATAAAAAAAAAAGATAAAATAAAAGCTTTATTTGGCCAACTTTATTTGGTTGTGATGGAAGTGACGCCACAACTGAGGAACAGTAGTAATTCGTATAAAAATATATATCACTTAACACAGCAAATATTGCAGGGGTTTATGATTAGTTCGCTCTTGGTTTAAAATACACTGAACAATGTCATTAATTAATATTTTCTATGTTGAATTTTGTTATTCTGAGGCTGACAGTCCAGGATGGAGGTAAAACAACAAAATATAGACATATGAAAAGTAGTGAAAATAAATAGTGAAGGCATATCAAAAAGTTTATGAAAACGAAAAGTTGAATTGGTTTCATAAAACAAACCCCAACATGTAAACACACCTGTTAATAAAAAACATTTTTTTTAAAAAACATTACACTTTTCTCATCAATTTAAATCCGGACTCCCTTTTACGTTAACAGGTTAAAGTTTGTCAGTGTTTTTGCCCGAGCGATGCTATCAGACATAACTGAAGATGTCCTCTCAGCCGTGTCTCCTCATGGCAGTGACTCTGTCGGGAATAGTGTGTGGTTGAAGCCTCTTTGATTTAATGACAGTGCAACACTTGTGCAGTTCATAAACAGCTTTTTTTTTCATGTGTCTGTTTATGTGTGTGTTGTCTGAGAGGTTATTTAGAATTTCCTCAGCCTACAGTTTCATCTCCAGGGTTTTACTCTTTAGCACAAAAACAAGACTCTTCTCAATAAAAGTCTGTATTTTTTGTATATTTAAAAACCTTGTCATACACTTCATAATTGCTGCCGAGGAAATTGAGATCAGTAGCTTGCCTTAACATTTCTGATACCTTTATTTTCTTTTATTTATGGGTCAGTGATGTGCGGAGTCGAAATCTATTAATTTATTCGCTCATACATTATTCATACATAAAAAAAATAGAAGACATGAACTTGAATGTGTCTCTTGAATGATGCGCATGTTTTTAATGTCTGATGTAGAGTACATTTTTGATATTTTTTGTGGGATATGCAGTAGTCAGAAACGTCAAGGTGGTGTAACCGTTAAATGAGACATCTTAAAAAAGACAAGAAACCGTCTTTTAGTAATCTGCCATAATTACTTCTGATAATATTAATAGTTACTATTACTAATTCTACTACTAAATATTAAGAATATCATTAAATTAAATGTAAATAAATAAATACATAAATAACATTCTATTAACATATTGATCAAACTGAAATATATTTTCTATGTACAAATAGATGTTAGATTATATATTTGGAATATATTAAAATATATGATATTTTTTGTAACTTGATTTCATCTGTTGTTGTTCTGATAAGAAGAAGAAGAAGAAAAATAATAATAATAAGAAGAAGAATAGACATTAAATAACAACAAATAACAAATTGAACATTTTATAATGGTTATTCAAAAAAATGTATGACACCAAAGTTAAGCTGTTACAACTTCATTGGAAATTGCAAATTTCCATCAATAAATCATTCTCACTCACTCACTCACTCACTCACTCACTCACTCACTCACTCACTCACTCACTCACTCACTCACTCACTCACTCACTCACTCACTCACTCACTCACTCACTCACTCACTCACTCACTCACTCACTCACTCACTCACTCACTCACTCACTCACTCACTCACTCACTCAATCAATCAATCAATAAATAAATATTATATTAGAATATGCTCTCGCTATTAGAATATTGAAATTGATTGAAATATATTTTCTAATTAATATTTACAGTAGAAACTGAGAAGTTTAAAAACAAGATAATAATAATAAATAAATAAATAAATAAATAGATAATAAAATAAACAAATGATAATGTATAAAAATAAATAAAATTGATTGATTAATTAAAAACAAACAAACAAACAAATAAATAAATAAATAAATAGTGACAACCCTTAGAGTTGCATTGAAATAAGTTGAATCAAATATTTTGCTGGTTATCAACACCAAAGTAAAATTACATTTTAAGAAAATATTACAAATGTAAAGCTAATATTGCATTTCCAAGATTTTTGCTGGTTCAGGATCTGACACGATAGTTCCTCACATGGCACGTAAATCACAAAAAGCCAAATGACTTAAATTAACATGATGTAAAATCGATTTTGTCATCTATTTATGAAATGTTAGATGTTCTGCACTGTTTGTTTGAGATATGACTTGGTTGTTTGCAGGTTTCATGAGGGAATGGAAAGAAAATATGGATTAAACTGCTGCAGTTGCAGTAGTCTGGAGTAATATGTGTGTGTGTGTTTTTTTTAATTTTGGTGTTAAGCAGCAAGACATTTTAAAGCACAGAAACACTGGGCCTGTTTCCCAGAGCAGATTAAAATGTTTCCACTGGAGGACTGCCATTAGTTTAGTCTAGGCTTAATCTCTGTCTCGAAAATTACTGTTAATTAAATCTGCTTCCTGGCAGAACAATTTTTAGACAAAAAATCATGTAAACCTCCCACTTGTCCAATTTTTCAGGAGGGAGTAATAATGTTGGCTCTTGAAGCATGTGGCATTTTCTGGTGCTCTCAGCCTTATCTCGGCAACAGCGTTCCTTGCGGAGTATTTGGGAGGTGAATGTGGTGTATGCTATCTAGCTGACTCAGAAATGAAAACTTTATCATCATTTACTCACTTTTATGTTGTTACAACTCTGTATGACTTAGTTATTCCATTGAAGACAAAAGGAGATATTTAGCAGATTGTCATAGCTGCTCTTTTCCATACAATAAAAGTGGCTGTCAAGCTCCAAAAATGACAAAAGCGCATCCAAATTTTGGCATGATGGGTTGAGTTACATATATTGGATATTTCTTCTTATTTTCCTCACAGGGATGGTTGGGTAACTATTGCAACCAGAATTTGTATTACCCTCATAAGTGGGCAGGGACTCCCTGCCAGCTGTAGCCTATCTATAGAAAAGAGCAACTTGAACATTTTTCAAAAACTGTCCTTTTGTGTTCAACAGAAGAACGTAAGTCATACGGGTTTAGAAAGACACAAGGGTATGGAAAGCCCATTTTTGCTGCATAAGGAAAAAATGGCTTTGGTAAATCATAATTTTGACATAAACCCCGAAATCATGAGATAAAACCCCGAAATTATGAGTTAAAGATGGGAAGTTATGAGATAAACACCCAAAATATTGAGATTGTGGCAAAGCGGAAAATCCGTGCCACAGAAATCGATTACTTTCACTTTGCGTGATTGGGGTGGAGTGTTTCAATTAACAGCAGAAAGGAGGATATAAGGAAGCGTGTCGTACCCGAGTTTGATTGCGTCATCAGTAAGGTTTGCAGTAGTGAGAGTGATTGAGTGGATTACCGTGCGAAGTGGAAAGACAGCCGCTTGTCGAACTGTTGCTTCCTGTGAGCGATGTCTGGTGCGTCGCGGAGTGTCACTTAACTTTTTAAGCGTTACACTTCAAGATTGTCTGCTTTTAGTAAAGCTGTTCTGAAGACAAGTGACTGCTGCTCATCCACCTGTCCTGGTGTCTGATAAACCCGCTACACTTTCCAGTTTCCTTCATGACTACAAACTTGCGTGATGCAATTTCTGCATTGATTTCAACTTGAATTGCACTGAAGTATTGAACTGTTTTTTTTGTAGCGCTTGTTTTTTTTTTCTTTTTTGTTCTCTATCTTCAAACAAGTTTTTTTCTCTCTCATGGACATTGTGGAATAAATCTTCCCTTTGAACAGTGTTTATTTTGACTGACTTTGTGATTTAATATTGTAGCAGGTGGTTTCTTCTTTTTGCTATCCTGGGTTAATTTAAATTTTGTCAGGATTAAACCTGACTGGCGCCCGAACATTTTCTTTAATAGAGCTTATCTATGCTAGGGTGGCCACCACCGTTACAAGATAAAAACTTGAAATTATAAGAGAATAAAGGAAATTATGAGATAAAACCCCCAAATTGAGTTAAAAACCTGAAATTATGAGAACTTGAAATTGAAATCATTCATAGTTATAGAGTCATACAAGTATATACAAGTCAAAATGGTGACAGAAATGTTGATTATGTAATTATGACTTTTAAATAAAACAAATACACCAAAAACGAGCCCCATTCACTTCCAATATAAGCCTCTCGCTCGGAAAATAATGAATTAATTATTTTTAGTATTTTTGTAATCAGCATTATGCAACAAATGCTCTCAATTGAACTGAACCTGGAATATTCCTTATAGCCCATCAGCAACATTTGTATTTCAACATTTTTTCCCCAGCAATGCCAGTTGTCCACCTCCGATCGCAGAAACTTCACGCTTCTCTGATTACAGCTTCACTTTTAACTCTACCCATGTCCCATGCCAGCACGAGTCGCCCGTGTCTCTGCAGTGAAGCTGTTTAAAGTGACGCCCAGCTCCACAAGCAAGGACACGGGCAAAGATGAGCGGCCCTTTCTGCAATTACCAAAGGAGGCTAACAGGAGCCAGCTGGAGGAACATCAAAGAGCGCTGGATCAGAGAAAGCGAGCCGCATCGAGGTACCGAGGCTCTCAGCAGCCTTCACACTGCGCTAACACCAATGGAGCAAGTACTCAGGGCCTCAAATATCTAGTCCCCCCCTCCCAAGTGCACTAAATCAAAGTGCGAACTCGTTCGCTCACTGTAGGATATGAGAGATTCGAGAGGACGGGAAAGTGAGTGCTGAGGGTGCGATGGTTTTAAACAGGAATATTTTAGATTCGATGTCAGTGGAGTCATTGTAGCCTTTGGCTTAGCTTAAGTTAGCATAGCAGGAACATGATGCTAATGAACGGTTTTTCTTGTTGGTGCTGATGTGTGTAATTTTTTTAGATGTTAAAACACTTTCTCCTAGGCTAGCTTAATGTACTGAGACAACTATAAATAAGACATGCATTAGGTCTACGTATGAAGATCACTCTGGTTCTTTGCATTTTGCACTTATTGCATGGAAACTGGAAAATAAACTTAGTGGGGAAAAGTGAACTAACAGCTCTTATTGAAACTGAGATAGCTGATATTGAGATAGAATCACTATATATCACATATCACTAAGAAAGTTTTTTTTAATTTTTTTTATGTTCTGCAACAGTTAACAGGTAAAAATGCTGCCTTCCAATTTTACTATAATGTTGAGTGACTATATTTACAAATTTTATTCCAGAAATTGATTAAAAATTATATTTATAAAATCTACTTATTCTAAACTTTGTAAGAGAGTCTTCAGTGTCAGTATTGGTATTGATGATACTTGCCTTCATTAGTAAAAAAGATGCCATTAAACAAATATGTACGATACCATTTTTTTTTAATGTTCTTTCTACATTAATTCAGAGATTTAGTGTGACAATATATTTTTGATTACAAATTTTAATGTTAGGTGTGATTAATTGTGGTTATTTACGGAGCCACTAAAGGGACATGGTGGTGGGAAAAAAATTCGGGGTGGGAGGAAATTTTTTTTTGCGTTCTCTCGCAAAACTTTTGCGTTCCCTCAAGAAACTTTGCGTTCCCTCGCAAAACTTTTGCGTTCTCTCGCAAAGATATTTGCGTTCCCTTTTGCGTTCTCTCGCAAAGATATTTTGCGTTCCCTCGCAAAACTTTTGCGATTTCTCGCGAAAGATATTTGCGTTTTGCGAGGGAACGCAAATATCTTTGCGAGAGAACGCAAAAGTTTTGCGAGGGAACGCAAAGTTTCTTGAGGGAACGCAAAAGTTTTGCGAGAGAACGCAAAAATTCTGACAAATATTTTTTCCTCCCACCCCAAATTTTTTCACTGAATCGGATTTTTTTCCACCACCATGTCCCTTTAGGGGCTCCGTAGTTATTAAAGAAACGTGTGATTAGTTTATTTTTTTTAATCGACTGACAGCGCTAAAATTTAATGTATTATTAATTAAAAAATAAAGTGGGCGGAGCCTCCTTGCCAGCTGTAACTATGGAAAAGAGCATCCTGAACATTTTTCAAAAGTTCTCCTTTTGTGTTACACAGAAGATTAAAAGTCATACAGGTTTGGAATGACACACAAAAAGAAAATGGCTTTGGTAAATCATATTTATGACCTAAAAAGTCATATTTATTAGATAAAAAAAACAAAAACTTGAAGTTATGAGAACACCAAAATTGAGTTAAAAAGTTGAAATTACGATATAACTTAAAATTGAGATAATTCATAGTTATGACATAAGTCAAAATTGTGACAGCAATGTTGATTATGTAATTATGTAATAACAATCCTCTTTTTATGATGTAAACAGTCCAAATGATCACAAAGTCGAAATTATATGATAAAAAGTCATACAACTCGAAATAATGAGAAAATCTTGGAATTATGAGATAAAAGTAAAAAATGTGACAGAAATTGTTGCTTATGTAATAACTATGACTTTTAACCTCATAATGAGAACACGTCATCCTCTTCTTCGTCTTCAAAGGACTGTTTTGTTTGAAGTGCATACTGCTGTTCTTCTTCTTTCTAAAATGCCGAGCACTAGCAAGGCATTTAAGAAGTGTGTGGATCCATGTCACTGTTATCCGACTCCCGATGACACGACACATGATCTTTGCGTCTTTTGTTTGGGCGAGGAGCACGCGTGCCACATCCTTGAGGGGACGGTTTGTGTTTATTGCGAGCTTTTTCCTATGAGAAAGCTCTGCACTCATTTATATCTCTTTTCAAGGAAAGAGGGACAGCCATCGGTTCCTCATGGCTCAGGACCTGCCGCTGCTGAGGCATGGAGGAAACTGAGCTCATGGCGTTCACAGGTGGACCTGGCCGATGAATTGAAAAAGGGGCTTTCCCTTTCTCACTCGTCGGTCATGGACGAGAGTGAGCTGCTGGAGGATGACACTATTTCTCTATTTCTCTGACGTCATCTGATCCAGCGGCTAGTGCTCTGCTGGCTCCCAGCCAGGAAGAGCAGGAGATGTCAGATGAGGATGAAGAAGTTGAGACTGAGTTCTCTCAAACCTCCTGCCCTGCATATGAGGAGCTTCTTGAGGTTATGGAACGCGCCACGGCAAAGCTTGACTTGCCATGGAAGCGGACCGGGAAGGTGGCGCCTCGTGGTCGTCTCAAATCCGTGAACCTGGCTGACATCGGGACGAAAGAGAGGGGCTTTCTCCTTGATGCACCGGTTTCTCTTTCTAAACTTTTCGGCACTTCTGTCGAGATGGTTGTCGAGAATTTTAAGGAGGCGAAGGCGAACACGGCTGCTTTTAAGTCCTTCATTCCTCGAAGGCCCAGGTCTCAGCCCGAACAACAAAGGGGTCCTGGCCCGTCTCGGTCTAAGGACCAGAGGCAGGTCCAGAAGGCTAGTGTCGCGTCAAAGGGTCAGAGGCAAGATCTGTGGGAGGTGATCCAGACGAGACGTTCTCAACACTCTCGTCCGGACCAGAGCAAAACATAGACATCTGCTCACCTCCCTCTGTGGGTATTTACATCTACCCTAATTTTCCTCTCTCAATTCCCCTGTTAACCCTTTCTTCCCCTAACCGTGGTTAAGTGGCTACCTCCATGTGCCTGCATTACAGTCTCTGACTGGACCTATGATGTTTCGGTTAGCTTCTATGTCTCATAGAACTACCTACTGATGGTCCAGACCTATTTATTATTTCCCTCTATGAACCTGGAGCCGAGACATGTGTGGGAACCATGGTGGGTGAGTATGATATGTGTCTACTTCTATTGTTGCTAGTTGCATAGTTTTTTAACTAGCTTTTTATCAGTCTCTGCTGAGATTTTTCTCTTATGCATGTTATACTGTTTTTGTTCCTAGATAGGAGCGTTTCCTTGTCGGCCCTGTGCTGGCTGGACTTTGACTCTGAGTCGTTAGGCTTCCCTGAGAAGCTTCTTCCTCAGTCATCGCTTTCACACCTCCAGTTGGTACAAAATGCAGCTGCAAGGCTGCTGACTGGGGCAAAGAAATATGACCATGTCACTCCAATTTTAGCTTCGCTTCACTGGCTTCCGGTCCATTTTAGAGTTCAGTTTAAGATTCTGTTGTTTGTTTTTAAAGCTCTAAACAATCAAGCTCCATCTTATCTTAAAGATCTTATTATCCCTTTGTCATCTACCAGACTTTTAAGATCCACTGACAGGGCTCTTTTATCTGTCCCTCGTTCCCGTTTGAAAACTAAGGGTGACAGAGCCTTTTCAGTCACTGCCGCCCGTCTGTGGAACCAATTGCCTCTAGACTGCCACCTTGCACCTTCCATTACCATTTTTAAATCAAGGTTGAAAATGTATTATTTCTCCTTAGCATTTTAATTTAATTTCATTGTTGTGTTATTGTCTGTCTTTTTTTATCCTTTTCTGTGTTTCCTTTTCTCTTTTAATTTCATTTTACATTGTTAAGCACTTTGGATAGCTTTGTTATGTTGAAATGTGCTATATAAATAAAATGTACTTACTTACTTACTTATATGTAGGTATTCTCAATATATTCAGCTAACTGATAATATGTAATCGTATGTAATCATTCAGATTGTATTGTATTAGCTAGTATTTTAACTAGCAATAACATACTACCATGCTAAATGTTGAGTAAAGTAGCAAAACATCTGCTATGTGTACCAAACCTCAGCCAAAGCAAATACTCCACTCTTCACCACAACGATAACCCAGTGTATTCGAACGGTTCTAAATCCCAAAATAATTAAACATTAAAAACTATCAAGTCTCTTTCTTAATTTCAGCAATTTTACTCCATTAAGTTAAAATGTACTTACTTACTTACTTCCTTGGTCATCATGTTCCCAGTAAAGCGCTGCAACCTCAAGACCTGTGGGCCTTTATGAGGTTTTCTCCCAGGTTGAGCTTGTTTTTGAAGCACTGCCTCCTGACATGCTCCCTGGGCTGCTCAGGTCTTGCCCTGAGGGGCCTCAGTAGACCTGAATTTAGCTCCTGGTCGAGCATGAGGGCTTGCCTCAGCCTGAGGGCTGAGAGCGCTGCTCCCGTAATTCCATAGGTGGTCACACCAAGTAGCTAGGCCTCTTTGTCGCCTCCTTGGTCAACCGTCTCTATGGTGGGAGACTGCAGCTCCCCCTATTGGAGCATTTGATTCTCTATCTGCTTCTGAGCATGGTGCTCCCCTCTCTGCGGGAGGGTTATTTCAACCTAAGCAGAACATCTGGTTCTCCTCTCTCCTGAGAGTTGAGAGCCTTGCTCCTGGGGTTTGGACCGCCCTTTCTGACTGAGCTAAGTTTTCTCTCATATTTGAGAGTCAGGCCTTCTGCCCCTTTAGCTCTTTAGGCAGAGCCTCCAGGTTGTTAGGCCTCCTGGTCTCCCTGCTGGGCTGCCTTTTTTGGTTGAGCCAGTATGCTCCCCTCGGGTCAGAGGGTTATTTGCAAGCATGCCGCTTCCAGCTGAGTTTCTGAGTTCTCCTCTTGTTCTATGAGTTGAGTTCCCTGCTCTCTGGAGTTGTCCCCCATTGTTGAGGTTCTTCTATGGGCACGCCGCTCCCGTTTGAGCGTCTCAGTGATTCTCCCACTCTTGGAAGTTCTCCGCTCTCTGAGCTCTGTCCAGTAACCACTCAGGCAGTCAGGCTCTGCCTTCTTGTTAAGCTGCTCTTGTGGTTTTTAAGTATGCTACTCCTATTTGAGCGCCTCTTCCTCTTTTGGGTGTTAGGCCTTCCGCTCTTTGGAGCTCCATTGAGCATCCATGTCAGGCAACTTGGCTACTTGTCGCCTCCCTGCTTGGTTGCTTCATTTATGTGTTAGCTATGAGCTAACGGCAGTGCTCACCTTGTCTTGTAGGGTCATCTATGAGCACGCCTCTTCCAATTGAGCATCTGTGTTCTCCTCCAGTTCTGTGAGTTGAGTCCTCCGCTCTATGGAGCTCCATTGAGCAGCTGTCAGGCTGTTAGGCCCTTTCTGCCTCCCTGTTAGCCTGCTCTTGTAGGTGAGCCTAGCAGTGTTTCCCTCATTCTTGAGGGTCATCTTTGAGCATGCTGCTCCCAACTGAGCATCTGAGTTCTCCTCTCGTTGAGTCCTCAGCTCCTCGGTGCTCCAAGGAGCAGCCATGTCTGGTTGTTAGGCTCTTTCCGCCTTCCTGTTTGGCTGCTCTTATGGTTGAGCCTAGCAGTGCTCCCCTCTTTCTCTAGGGTCACCTATGAGCACTCCGCTCCCAACTGAGTGTCTCTCCCACTCCTGGGAATCGGAATCCGCTCTCTGGAGCTCCGTACAGCAACCACGTCAGGTAGCTAGGCTACCTTCTGCCTCCATGGCGGGCTGTTCTTATGGTCGAGCTTAACAGAGCTCCCCTCTCGGTTGATGGGTACTCCGCTTTTAGAGCTTAGTCTAAAATCCATTTTTATGGTGAGTGCACACGCTAGCTCTCTGTGCACTCTTTTAAATTCCATATTCATGCTAGGTGTGCACGCTAATCATTTTCCGCACCTTTCTAAAATCCTTTATAGTAAGGGTGACGCGATGTTGGCCTCGTCCCCTTTCTCTGAGTTGGCTCAGGCCCCTGATTCCTTACCTGGGCCCCACTCTACTGATGTATCTCTGACGATACCTATATGGTTGAGCTTGGTAGTGCTCCCCTTGTTCCTGAGGGTTTTCTATGAGCACGCTGCTCCCATCTGAGCGTCTGTGTTGCCCTCTCTTTTGAGTATCGAGGCCCTGTAATATAGCCTTATTAGGTTGTTAGGCCATTTCTGCCTGCCTATTAGGCTCGTCCCAAGGTTGACCGTGGTGGTGCTCCCCTTCCCCTAGGGTACCTGTGAGCACATTGTTCCCAAATCAAAGCTCTCCTCGAGAATAAAAAAGGGGGCATGATTATCTAGAGCTCCGCAACTATATATATATATATATAGTATCTCACAGAAGTGAGTACACCCCTCACATTTTTGTAAATATTTTGTTATATCTTGTCATCAGATTTCCCATCCCCCCCAACATTGTCACTCACGACCAGAAATCAAGACTAAACCAATTCACCTTGGTGACCACATAATCGTTTTGGGTAACACTTTATTTCGATAGTCCACTTTAGACATTCTATTAACAGTAAGTAACGTTCACAACATTAAGATATTCTGGCTAAAAACCATTATTTATATCTTTGTACAACTCATAATTACCACTTGTAAACTCTGAATTTGATTACTTGGATTACACAGATTTATTTTGCTGTCAATAGTATTTAATAGAAGTTACTAGAAACATAATTAAGAAAAGCTAGAATGTCTGGGTTTTCATCTAGTAATTACAGTTACATGGCATGAACTCATGATTATATTTGTGACAAATGTCTTTGTCTATGCAGTAGTTATAAAATATATTTAGTTTTCTGATAAATATTCTTTATAATAATAACAGTAATATTACAAAAAACTTAGCCAAACTTGTTTTTTATTCAATACAAATTATCATAGTTCATCATAGAAGAGGTGGATATAGCATGTTTGTCATGAAAATGAAGCCATTTTATACACTTTTTTTATTTTTTATATATTTTGGAATGGATCTGGATTAAAGAAAACAGTGTTATATAATAAAAAAATCTGTTCAAACTTTTGAGCTGTACATACTGAGATTTACTGCCACCATTAGGAGACCATACTTGGCCAGTTGGGATCTTCATCAACCTGATATTTAATTGTTGCATTCGTTATTATGTCAGTGCCTTCATTGTAGCGGTATTACTGACCTTAAATCATTTTCATAATCAAATGTTTGCCATAATTACCTCATCTCGTTCACACCTTCATCTGTATTTGGATACATAAGCACTTATGGATGTAAGTGACATACTCAAGTGACATTTTGGGTATTGCCGATATAGCATTCAAAATGTGATGTCGACACAAGTCATCAATTCAGACATAAAATCTTATGTCTGAATAATTCTTTGACATCCTACCCAGGAGGCACAGCAGATTAAAGCTTCCTCGTCTATGTGGATTAATTATTAATCCACCAGCATTATAACTTGTAGCTGTACAAGAGGAGTATTGGGAGTGATTCTTAGTCAGTAATGCGTGAATGTAGAAAAGTTGCCTTAGCCTTTTTTGTATCTTTTATATGACTTTAAAAAGAAGTGTTGTTTTCTTTTTTTTTTGTAGTTCTGATGTGGGAAGAGAGTTTATACATACTAAGCGTACAAAACCATATGAATCATTCACAACAGACTTCAAACAACATCTCCTCTTGCACAAAAATTCAACAAACTTTCAAATGCAAGTTGACAGACCGGGCTGAATTTTCTACTGCTCCTAAAAACCATGATTTTGATTTCACCACCCAGTGCTTTATATATATATATATTTTGTTTTAAAACTTGGAGCCATAGCAATGCTAAAATATTTCTGTTGCACCACATTTATGCAAGTGTGACTCCTGTAGTGCTAATGAGATGGTTCAGGTATCTGTGTACTTCTGGATTCTCTTGTTCCTTTTAGTGTGGGTTTCTCCATTAGCTAAGTACTTTAGCCTGATAATGGCCACATACACACTGTAAAGCTTCAGGAATGACAATCACATTTAAATATGGGAGTGAATCCCCTAAATTATCGTTTCTCAAAACTCACTCTTGAAATTGCGATGATTGACACCGTTGTAACCATAACAGAGCTTTGCGTATTAGCGGTAACTACTATTTTTAATCAAAGTAATATTACAGTGATCAGTGTCTGGTTATTATTTGGCAATTTTAACTAAACCATCATAAACAGAGCCATCATGTTTTGTTTATGTCTGGAAAGTTACTTTGCAGAGCAGCCTTTTGAAGGGTTGCCATGTCCACTTATTATAAGTGAACCTTATGAAAGGGATAGTTCACCCAGAAATGAAAATTACCCCATGATTTACTCAGCCTCAATACAGGCTTAATAAAGGCCTTCTGAAGTGAAGCGATGCGTTTGTGTAAGAAAAATACCCTTATTTAAAACGTTATAAAGAAATATGTAAGAAAAGAAGAAAAGAAAAAGAAAGAATGAATCTCTAACTTCTGCTAACTGTCAAATGCGTGTTCACAAGAGAGTGGCGTTCCAGTGGACGACGTAGGATGTAGGCGTAGCATAATCTCCAGTAAGAGATTATGGTTTATAAAGTTTTAAATATGGATATTTTTCTTACCCAAACGCATTGATTTGCTTCAGGAGGCAACCCCCCGGAGTCATGTGGAGCACATTTTTGGGCTTCAAAATCTTAACTACCATTCAAAGCCATTATAAACCTTGGAAGAGCCAGGACATTTTTTAATGCAACTCTGATTTTATTCGTCTGAAAGAAGAGTCATATACACCTAGGATGGCTTGAGGGTGGGTAAATCATGGGGTGATTTTCATTTTTGGGTGAACTATCCCTTTATGCGTCTTTGGGCTCATAAAACGATCCAGCTTATGGAGTTAATAAAGTTGGCATATTTTGGTATGTGGCTTATTCCCAAGATAACACGTTTGAATTTAAGTTTATTATGGGCTTGTTCTTATTTTATGCTTTTTTATAACAAGATCTGGCAACAATAATGAGTCAAAATGTGCCTTATTCGCTGTAATTTCTTGCACTGTGCATAAAGAAAAGAGACACAACTCCAATACGAGTTTGCATACGTCATTTACAACTTGTTGTTCAATTTGGTTCTGTACACACTGCACAGAATTTTTCAGGAGTCAATTCTGTTGTAGAATGTGGTTGTCACTCCTGTAAATTACAGAACTGTGTGTGTACAGAATTATCAACCAAATTTAGCCACCCGTGTGTATGTGGCCAATGTTTCACCTCAGAAAACAAATTAGAAAAACAGAGCTGCTTTATATTTAGGAACGGGCCTCTCGCAAGGGATCGTCATATTTGAGGGTCCATGACATAATTTCAAAAACCTCTAGAATAAGATGAGATGAGTTACATCCAGAGGTTTAAAGCCTGGTGTTACTTTGTTCAACTCCTTTCCCTGTAAGGAAAAGCAACAGTGATATTTGCTCCACTGTGGGCACCACATTGGGATGCATGACCAGCCACTCGACAGGCGACCTTACATGTTTTCATAACTTATCATAACATAAACAGCTTTACAGTCATATGTATTGTAATTGGAGCTCTTTCTTGGTTGCTCAACAGGCATGTTTTGGTGTACCAGGAGGGGAATACCTGTAAAATAGTGCAATATTTTTAATCAGCACTGTGACACTGAAGATCTTTATGGAAATGTAACTTGCCTGCCTTAATCAGAGGTCAGTATTTACATATAAATGGAATATGCAAAAGTAAATGTGGCTTGACATTATGCAGAGGCACAGATTTAATAGCATAATAAACAACTCGCACAATGAAGGAACGAAAACAGGCCTCAAGCGCCGGAGTGCTTCAGGACCGCAGATTAAAGGCTATTTGTACATGCCAAACCCTGTTTTCAAAGTGTTTTATACTATTTTAATCTCTTAAATTGAACTGTCTGTGACTCTATATGTAGCTACATCAACTACTAAAATAAGTTTAATATTTAAAGCTGCAGTCCGTAAGTTTTGCCTCTGTTTGAAACCTGCAATTGCAGTTATTTGCGGAATTATCATCTTTATGTGGGCTGTGCAACTGCACGGCTTCTCGGTGTGGATGAATCCAATGTTTTGAGGAGTATGTGTGGCTGCCAGTCACTGCACCACTGTGGATATTCAATGTACTTGGAAGTATGACCCAAATAAGAATTTTCACCAGAAAATATCATCTGAACAAGTAAATAACATGTCTGACACTTTTGTTCTGACCAACTGAGAAAAAAAAGCATTACAATATATTGCGTTACCAATGGTGATTAAATCTAACGATCGCTTAGCTCATATCATATCAAACCATGCAAATTATTATTACTGTTATACTTTGTTCTCAAAATGTTAATGTTAACAACATCAGCATTGCTTGTATTTAGTGTGTATTAGCTTTACCTGTGGACTACTGATGACTACGGGTGAATCTCCAGTTGTCACTGATGATTGTCGTATTGATTTTTCTGGATTACAATCCGCCATCAAAATGATGAGTTTAATTATTCTAGCTGCTGTGAGAAAAGGCTATTAATGATCTGCCACCTGCAGCATCCTCACGTGCGATATAGCCTACTAGGCGGGACTCTTTCTTGATGTTTACAGACGTGACGTAATGACGCTAAGACGAACTGCGGCATGCTTGTATTTCCTGCGAAAACCACTCAAATTAGAAAACATTATTACAAGCTTACTGTTGTTAAACAGGCTAAGGTAAGAAGATAGTTTTGAACACTGGCTGGTTATGTACTTGCCCAAAAATTTAATTTGGATAATTTTTAACCAATAAAAGTTACATACTGCTGTTTTAAGCTACTGTGTTGTGTGAAAGTGAAACATTTTAAGCCCCAAAACGTGCTCTATCTCAAGCTTTTCTAGCTACGCAAGCTTGATTTCATGTCTTGTTGCTTTCCAAGTATTTCAGACAACAATTCATAAGCGATGTAAGTATGAGCTGCAATCTTAACGTTCTTGCTACTATTGCTTTAGTGTTTTTATGTAAACTGTTTGCTTTTAGAGTCATTTTTAGGTTTCAGGTCAACTACTGTCATGCAGGGGCAACATTTTGATCTTACATAGTAAGATATAACCAGTGTTGGGGGTAACGAATTACAAGTAACGCGAGTTACGTAATCAGATTACTTTTTTCACGCAAGTTACTTTTTTTTTCCAATTTATTGATTGACAGCTCTTCTGTCACCATGTTGAGAGAAAACAGATGTTACTGTAGTTCTAAAATAAATATGAATATGCATTAATCTCACTCACAAAAAAAAACAAAAAAAACCCAACAGATTCAGTATTCCTCAAACATTCCTCAAAACTCCGAATAATGCAAAAGTAACGTAATGCATTACTTTTAAAAGCAACTTTCCCCAACACTGGATATAACACACTGAATAACACATGCAGATGAATGGCAAAGACATTATCACCCCCTACATAATGTTAAATATGTACTACAATGGGACCACATGTAGTTTAGTCTCGGATATCCCGCCTATAATTGGCTGAATGTCTGATGTATATGGCACGCAAAATGGGAAACACTTGGACTTTCGAATCGCCATCTGATTGGATGAATTTTACAGGATTTCTAGGAGATACATGTGTTGCATTCTTTAACTGTCCACCTGTAAACAAAGTCATCGTGATGCCAAACCCCTCATGGAAGAAGAAAGCCTTCATGTTTACAACTGTGACAATAAGAACTTACCAGGATCAAATAAACGCTGGATTTTCTGAAGTACGTGAAGTTCACGCCTCCTGAACATGACACCTAACAAAACAAGCTGTGATTGGTTTCTTTACATGTCAGTCAGATGGGCTCTTGGGCGGTTCTTGGCCAGTGAAAGCTGTGATGGAGTCCAGACCTTCTGCCCTCAGTCTGAAGGTCTGGCTACACAAGAGTACATGCAGTCTGTTATAGCGAAGAATTTGTGTCTGCGTACTTGTTAATAGTATTTTTTCTGTCACATTTTCTGTTGTTTTGCTAATTTTTGAACTACAAATCCAGTCATTTCAAAAAGAATCCATGTAAAGTGGAATTTCTCACGAGGACAAAAGATTTCCACATGCAGATTTCACATCAGATCAATTTTGCCGCGTTGACAAACAGAAAGCTTCTGTTTGAGTTCTGTGAGTGGTGCTTCATGCATTGCTACAGTCGACTATAGACAATTGACCTTTTTGTCTCAGAAATTTGCTAACTACACCTTAACACAATGCAAGCAATTCCGCTTTTGATTCTGTGTGCCTCTTGTTTGCCATTTTTGTGTGCAATATGCATCAAACGGTCAGTACACTGACTGTGGGTGGGACTACTGTTTGTACATTCATCTCTATTTATTTGATAGCCTGTTTAATTGTTTATTATGTATGGTTCCTGCTTTCTTGCTACCCAGCAGCCTCATTAAATCATCCTTCTGTGACATTATCTGCAACACGTATCATAGAGAGGTCAAAGCGGGACACAACACTCATATTAAAAGGGGTTCATTTGAAGCCCTGATGATTAAATTTGATTTAGTACACTAGCTAGTCATGTAAACGGCCTTTAACATCAGGTTATAAAGGAAGAAGACACTGCACGAGATCCTCATGGGAACTTCGCCCTGATTCCTGCTGTGCAGTGCAGGAAGCAAAGAAATGAAGCATAGGGGAAAATGCTCTTTGCCATGGTGAATGACTTCTAGTGGATTAGTGCGACTTCAGCACTGAATAACAAGTCAGCAAGTTTACAGAGCTGGTGGCAACAAGAAACACATTTGATATTAAAAATTAACTTTCATTTGAATTGCATAGAAGCACTGTGGCGATTTTATGTAGCATTTTATTACCATGAATTTATCTCCACAGATAAAACCCTATGAGCATTATTGTCTGACTAATGATGTTGCCTTCATCCAAAATGCAGAGACTGGAAACATCTCCACTGGAACAATGACTCCAGATTTCAAAACTCAGAGAGTGGCGGTTAAATTCTCCTGAACATACATGTTATTGCTTGTTTTTTTGTTTTTTTTAATCAAAGCATTTTCAGAAATTAACTTGAGGATACAGCTCTTTTCCACACTTGATTCCTATAGAGTTTGATATTAGCATGTTGCTAAGCTAATAATGTAAATTAGCGACAGCCAATATTAAGATTGTAAATCAAACTTTTCCTATAAATTGAAACTTTTAAGTATGTTAATATTGACTGGGAGTAGTTTCCCGTCCTAAAGCATGGCTAAAGATATATCTGTCTATCTTTAAGCCTAAATCAAACAGAAAACCTGATTTGCACAATAACATTACCTATCCTTTGGAAAAGCCTTCAAGCCTTGAGCACGTCTATCATGCCTTGAAATTGGTTTGGAACGGAGCCTACATATCAGTGTGGATTCTGTGCCAAAATCAATGTCAGGTTTACACAAAGATTAAGAAACTCTGAGAAAGACAAATATACCACAAGTTGTACTTTTTATTACAAGTTACAATGTGGAGTTGTTATCTGAATCATGATGGAAGAAGTTCATGATAAAAAAATAAGTTATCTTTTTTTGAACTCCAGTGAATTGCCCACCTTGGCAACATTTTAGGCACCATGGGCGTAGTGTTCTCCATCACAAAGGCTGTTATAAACAACAAAGAGACCAATTATATTGCCACATTCTACACAAAATCAAAGGCATAATTGCATGTATTCTTTGTGGAAATGGCAATCCCAGAATGCATTGCAACAAGTTCATTGAACAGTCCAAGATGATGGACGGATTGAAGGGTATGAATAAAACAATTTTTTTAATGTAATTAAAAGTTAATTATTTCATACAATATTTATGTTTTTGGTGCTTATTTGCATATTAGAGCAATAGGCTAACATTAGATTCTATTGTAAATGTGAGTTGATTGTGTGGTTGGTTGAAAAGCACAATTTATGCATACATGAAAATGACTACAAACATTAGAGTACTGAGCTGGTAGATCAGCATTTGCAAACATAATTCAATCACGTGGTTTCGTAAGGGATGTCATTTATGTGTGCATGACAGTTAAAGGGATAGTTCTGAAATGAAATGAAAATTCTGTCATTAATTACTCACTCTCATGTCGTTCCAAACCCATAAGACCTTCGTTCTTCTTCAGAACACAAGTTAAGATATTTTTGATGGAATTTTTGAGGTTTTTAAGGTTGAACCACTGATGTCACATGGACTATTTTAACAATGTCCTTACTACCTTTCTGGGCCTTGAACGTGGTTCCCTTGCTGTCTATGCAGCGTCAGAAAGCTCTTGGATTTCATCAAAAATATCTTAATTTGTGTGCTGAAGATGAACTAAGGTCTTATGGGTTTGGAACAACATGAGGGTGAATAATTAATGACAGAATTTTCATTTTTGGTGGACTATCCTTTTAACATTGCTTAATGGTGGACTGTTGGGCTGTTAGCTTAGCAACATGCTAAAATTAGACTATTGAAATCAATGGTGAGTGTTAGCTACATGCTAACATGAGAATTAATTCTACTGGAATTAATTGTGAACGATAGTTGATCATCTTGTTGCATGAAGAGTGCCATTTATGTGTGGATGAGAATGACTTAACTTTGCTTAACATTAAGTATTGAGCTGTTAGCTTAGCAAAAAGCTAACCTGACATTCTATTGGAATTACTTGTAACCGTTAGTCCAGGGGTGGCGAACTTCGGTCCTGGAGAGCCGCAGCCCTGCAGAGTTTTGCTTCAACCCTAATCAAACACACCTAAACAAAGCTAATCAAGGTCTGAAGGGTTACTAGAAAGCTACAGGCAGGTGAGTTTTAATTAGGGTTGGAGCTGTACTCTGTAGGGCTGCGGCTCTCCAGGACCGGAGTTCGCCACCGCTGCGTTAGTCGATCGTGTGGTTGCGTGAAGAGTGCCATTTATGTGTGCATGAGAATGACTGTCAAGGTTACTGAACCTTAGCATATTAAACTTTTAGCTTAGCAGCAAGCTAACATTAGATTTTTGAACGCTAGTCGGTCATGTGCGAGAGAATAGCTGTTAATGTTATTTCCTAAGAAGAGCTTTTTAAATCAGTTGCTTATAGGTTAAATTAGACGCTATGTGGACAGTAGACATTCACACGGTTTACTAGAGTTTTTAATGACATAATTTTCATTTTTGAGTGAACTATCCCTTTAACGTTGCTTAATGGTGGAGTATTGGACTGTTAGCTAGCAACATGCTAAAATCAGACTATTGAAATCAATTGTGAATGTTAGTCGTGTAGTTACACCAGGAGCGCCATTCATGTATGCATGAGAATGGCCATTAAGTTTACTTTATGTTAGAGTATTGAACTTAGATTAGCAACATGCTAACATGAAATTCTACGGGAATTGTGAAAATTTTACCTTCACAGAAAGCTAACATTAGATTCTTCTGAAATCAGTTGTGAATGCTAGCCAATCATGTGCAAGAGAATAACCATTAACATTGTTTCCTAAAATAGGGTGACCATACATCCTCTTTTCCCCGGACATGTCCTCTTTTTGGACCTAAAAAAATGCGTCCAGCCGGGATTTCTAAATCTCCCAAAATATCTGGGATTCGGCTTTTGCTTTCTACAGTCGAGTATTTTTGTGTTAAAGCCCTGCTCGCGGTTTTCTTAATCCCACTCCCGCTGAGTTTCTGAACAGCCTGCTCCCGCAAACATTCTAATATTGAATATAATTTTCGTGCATCAGGGAGCCGCTATCAATATGAGGAGTATTTAAATCACTTTAGATGCAGCTAGTGTTGGATGCAGGGTTGCCAAATCCGCATTTTTTGCACGGAATTGGGCTGATTTTAAACTGTTGCGGCGGGTTGATTTTCACCCCTGGGTTAAAGGTTTGAAATATTGTATAAATTGCATTTGACTGAAATGCTTGTATTGAAACATTTTGAATTCTACCTATGATAAAACTGTGGTAGATGTTAAGTTAAGTTTTGTGAAGGACGGCCAATAGAATGCCTTTTAGCTGTGTTAATGATCAACCTGCATAACGGTGACTGTAAAATATGTATTTTAGGTATGGAAATGGCATATTTTGAGTTTTGATATTTGGGATGTGGTCATTTTGGGGCTTTTATTTCTCTGGGTTGTGGGGTGACATGGACCATAATCAGAGATAGTCTTGGGAGAATTTGACGATCATAGACACACACGTACACACACACACACACACACACACAAACAAACTTCAACAACTCTATATCATACTCCTCTAATATGCCACAGGGAATCACTTTGACTGGTCTTCTTTAGTTCGGTGCTAGTTGTGTGTGTGTGTGCGGGCTGACTGACTGATCCCATTTTTACCCAGCTCAGATGTAGCCATACAGACGCTCTCTCTCTTTCTCTCTTCCATTTCTTCTCCATCTCTCTCTGTCAGGGATGAAAAGGAAGCACATTATCTTTCCTCAGCACACAGTTGACCCAGTTAAAACTCTGAAAGTATGACAATTTAAGAAAACCGGCGAACTCCATTCCTCTCCTTACATTAACAAGCATATGGGAACTCCACATGAACATGGCAACTATTTAAAGGTGGTTTGTGACTGAAATGACACATATCAGATGATATTTTCAAGGACTGGTTGACTGTGTTGTCCCTGGGTGTACTGTCTGCATTAAACAACTCCTTAAAGAATAGTTTACCTAGAAATACATTCGGTCAAACAATTTACTCACCTTCATATCATTCTAAACCCATATTATTTAACAGTTTCTATGGAATACAATAGAAGATGTTTAGAAGAATGTTCATGCTGCTCTTTTCCATGTAATGAAAGTGAATAGGGACTGATGTTGTAAAATAGGACAATAAAGCTCCATAAACGTATTATTAAAAACTGTAATGGGAAAATAATAAAAAAATAAATTTAAAACACACCCTAAGTTCTTAGAAAAGTTGTTTTTGTATTCAATTTTTTTTTACATAAAAAAATGACATGACAAAAAATGTCCTGTTGGTTTAACCGTCAAATAATTTTCCTTACAATTTAAATACATGTGAGTGTTCAAATCCTATTTATTACCTACATATATTTTTAAAGGTATGTTTCTCAAGGATGTTCTGGTGAATTATTAATTCCACATATATCATTTGTAAATACGTTGTTGGGCAGTTGCACCACATGACATTTTATCGCCAAAAAAAACCCCCTCACCTTAAAAATTATAAAAAGGTCAAATTATCTTGTATTTTAAGAGATTTTCTATAATGTATTTCTTATGTGTGTGTGTTTTTAGTATTTGAAAATTACTTTTTTTAATGAGGCTCTACACATTGGTTGGACCACGTGACTGATTTTGCGGACAAAAAGAATGTTCAGATATGAAGCGGTGAAAAAGTTTGGTTAAGAATTTTTGTTTCAGGATTTAAATTTTTATCTTTTAATGAGGCTTTTGTCTTCATTATGATATTAGGACACCTTTATCATCCTGACTTTTCTGACTTTATGCAAAATACTCAGGTGCTTCTATCTATCCTTGATTTTTCCTTTCCAATGTCAGTGAACCCAATGCACTCCCATTTTCCATGCATGCAAACCGTTTTATTTGATGAACACGGCTGCTCATGTCCTAGATTTCCAGATCAGTCCTTCTTGCCGAGGAAGAACTTCGTGAGACAGGTGAACTCAAAGGAAACAGTTGCTCAGCAGAATGGAGTTTTAAAAAGTGATTTTCAAGCATTTAATCAGTGTTCCACTTTTCAAACCGATTTCAGCTGCCACGCTTAGCAGTCGTGTTAAAACGTTCACAGTTTCCAACGTCTGAACCAATGTCTGGGTTAGCTCTGCAGTAATTAGCCTAAGGACACAGAGGAAATAGATTTAAAGGGATAGTTCACTCAAAACTAATGATAATGTCATCATCTTCTCACCCTAATGTCACTCTGTGCGATATTTTTTCCCTCTTCTATGGAACATAAGGGAGAAGGCAGCATATTCAGGCTGCTCTTTTTTAAAGAAACTTTGACAATAAAACTGGATGGGAATTCTGGCAGTTACGCTCTAACTGGGACAAAAAAGTACCTGAAAAGTTGTTCATATGACTCATGCAGACTATCACTTGTAAGAGATGTATAGCAGTGCTGAGGAAGATAATTTAAGCTTGACAAGCTACTCATTTAAAGCAGTTAAACTGTAGTCATACACTGTAAAAAATGACCGTGAATTTAATGGTAAAAGACTGTAAAAATGCTACAGTAAAAACCTGTTAAATGGTTAATGATAAATTCCCCTACTATATACGGTGAAAAACTGTATTGGACATTACATGAATTGGACATTAATTTTACGGTAGTATACCGTTTTTGGAAGTGGAAAAAGTTAAAACCGTAAAACCTAAAACGTTGCTACCGTATATTTTATGGTAAAATTCCGGCACAGCTGCCATTTTTTTACCGTAAATTTTACAGAATTTTTTTTACAGTGTACAGCTAAAATAATTAGCTATAACAGCTATTTAACGGGGCAATGGATTTTAAACACATAGCTGTGAAATTTTATAATTTATATCAGAGCAGTATTTGTGGTTTAAAAAATTTGAGAGTTTTTTAATGATTTTTGAAATAATCAGAATGAGAATATAACTGATACTAACAAATAGCGATGCACAGTAGCTTACAACTAAATGTTTTACTATAGAAAGCAACAAAATGGCAGCATTTTTCATTTCAAACTGAATAAAATGAATTGATTAACTAAAAAGAATCAAATTTTTCCTACTACACAAGTTAGAACATTTTAGGAAGATATACTTAATTGTGTTTTGTAAAGATGTGTTTATAATACGATGTAGTACTGATGTAGCATTTAGCACTACACTGCTTGGTACATATACTGTTAGTAGACTGGTCTGAAGTTAGCCAAAGTACTGTCACGCTACTAAAAAAGTATACAGAGCATTGCTACCTTTGGTTGGTTACTTCCCAGCACTACTACTGCATCTATGCATGAGTGTGTGTGAGACTTCATATTCAGGCTTGTTGAGGTTTTCGCCTCATGCTAGCAGTTTGAGATGCTATTTGCTAGCTGTGTCATCTCTTCATTAAGTGCAGAGGGAAATGTTATTCTCTATGAAGTTAATTCCTCAACAAAAATTCTTCTTTTGTGAATAATTGATCAAAAACCTGAGTCTCAGCTAACAGTTCTGAAAAGTTTTAACTACTGTATGTAAGGCAGAGTTCGCCAAGCAAAAGTAAGATGTTTGGAAAACAGACAGTAACATAGAAACTTCTACAATATGTAATTTGGTGTGTTTTTTTCTTTCAGGTAATCATGTGATATGACACCTATATAAATAAAAGAGTACACTTTGAATGTACTTGTTAAGTTGTACTATAGTAATGGAGGTAAAATATCTTCATTACTCTAGTACTTTACCTTCAAAAACCTGTCTTTACCTGTCTTGCCAAGGTCATCCAAACTCTCAAGAATTGTATGAACAGGCATCAACGAGTACCTTTGATAAAATATGATTCTGAAAGTGGATAATGACAAATCAACCTAGATATAATCCATTTTAAAAGCTTCTATCTGGTTTTCAACTCCTCAACAGGATGAATTTCCTGACCGATTTGATTTGAGTTCCCCGCTATGTTTTATTTTTGAAGGAAAGTAGGTAATGAACTCTTCCCGTACATGTGCAGCCACTTTGTCGGATTAGCACAATGTCCTGTGGGTGTTTCCACGGCCTCTGGAGAACATAATGATGTTAATACTTTATTTAAAGAGCTTTCTTTTCTCTGCTTCTCTCCTTGGCGCTCCCCTTTCCTTCTTCTTCTGTGTGGGAGGGATGCAGAGCGAACAGCTGTGTAGAGACTCGCCATGTGGCATTTCCTTGAGAGATGATTTTCCCAAAAAGACTTAAAGGGAATTACGAGGAGATTAACGCCTTCTCGGGCAACATCAACAAACATTTGTTTGTTAGGGCAGCTGCCAACATCATTGCGTTTCTTGGCAATTAGCAGCACCATTTTGTGGGTAGTTAATTTCACACCCAATGGTATGAGTTTGAGGAAGGGACTTCCTGTTTGACCAAACAACGGAGGACAGCGATATCATCAACACACTCTTATTTTGTCTTAGTTTTTTGTATAAGTTTTGCCTTAACTACAAAGCTTATTGTGAATAATGGATGGCAGATGTGCTACAACACATCAACAGAAAATAGTAACTGAAAGATTGAGTTTGAGATTAATCTGAGCACTAGTGTCCACTAGGGGTGGGTGATATACCGGTAGACATGATTAACTGGTAGAAATTTAACAACCGGTAGAGATTTTGGACTATCATCTCTACGGCGGTTACACAGTCACATTTCTGTGCTATATGTTCTCAAAAATGTATAGTTTGCATGCATTTTTAAGCATTGCGGATTAAAAACAAGTCATTTTAAGCCATTGAAACACAATCAGCAGCAAAAGAGAACTAATTTCACAAAATGCATGCACTGTCTGAGAGACTGTTTCTGAGTGCTGTCAAAAGAGGTGTGCGCACCTGAAGACGGTGATCATAGAGAATCTATGGAGTATTGAATGGAGTTACTTTTGCCACTTTATTGGCCTTGAACGGTTAAATACACACACTTGTATGTGTCAGAAGGCCAGTATCGGCAAGTATACTTGTTGTGACGATTTTCATATGAGGTGCCAGCCTGGTAGCTACTCCAGACAATTTCTAATAATTTAAAACAAACCGTCCCAAAGGAATCTAATACATTTTTTTATCCATTTATAGGACCCCTATCACATCCTGTTTATTTTGCTGTGTTATGTTATCAATTCAAATGACCCTTCATCAACCAGCCAAGCAGGTGAAACAACATATATTCACATTTTCTTGAAATACATCACAAATTCATAATGCCTTCTGAGTGCAATAGTACAATAAATTCAAACATATCATAAGTACAACCATTCCAAACATATCAGAAAAACAGACACAAAAATACAACTCCACTGAAATGTGATTCATATGCAAATTCATAACTCCCAGTCTATTCAAAATGCATGTAGCAATGTGTTTTGCACTCATGTATTGTTCATACCTTGAATCTGCAAATAGGGTTAGAAATGTCCGCTGAACTTACATCGTTCATAGCGTGAATCACCAAACGCGTTACGAAATGTCCGTTGAGCATAGGTAGTTCGAAACAGTATCCAAATCCAAATAAAGAAAACAAAACCCACCCCTAAACACAAACAAGAGAAGTACAATTAGCACAAGAATAACTATCAACGTTTTTCTTTTAGAATAAACAACAACAAAAAAGGAGAGTTGCACTTACACTTTCCCTAGCATGCTTGGCTTATCATCAATCTCCATTTTAAATCATGTTAATGGCATAATTTCTCTCCAAACACATCATCAGCGGGAGAATCAAACACTCCCAACACGACTTCAGCGGCAGACGCGAATCACTCCAAACACAGCATCAGCGGGAGAACCAAGCACTCCAAAAACTTCAACAGTAGATTCATGCAAATTCATAACTCCCAGTCTATTCAAAATGCATGTAGCAATGTATTTTGCACTCATGTATTGTTCATACATTGAATCTGCAAATAGGGTTAGAAATGTCCGCTGAACTTACATCGTTCATAGCGTGAATCACCAAACGCGTTACGAAATGTCTGTTGAGCATAGGTAGTTCGAAACAGTATCCAAATCCAAATAAAGAAAACAAAACCCACCCCTAAACACAAACAAGTGAAGTACAATTAGCACAAGAATAACTATCAACGTTTTTCTTTTAGAATAAACAACAACAAAAAAGGAGAGTTGCACTTACACTTTCCCTAGCATGCTTGGCTTATCATCAATCTCCATTTTAAATCATGTTAATGGCATAATTTCTCTCCAAACACATCATCAGCGGGAGAATCAAACACTCCCAACACGACTTCAGCGGCAGACGCGAATCACTCCAAACACAGCATCAGCGGGAGAACCAAGCACTCCAAAAACTTCAACAGTAGATTCAGCGGGAGATTCAAACACTCATAGTTCGGCTTCAGCATCGAACTACCATGTGAAACGCTACTGTGTCTCATGACACTGGACATTTTTTTTCCCGCTCTAACAACGAAGTCACATCCCGATAAGGAATATTTAAAGGGGAAGACATCTTTTATTAGCAGAGTTCATCACATGAAATTCGCTACATTGTAAACACAGTAATTTTGGTCTTAAGTGAAAGCAAACAGCTGAGAAAGAAAACACATGTGAAACAGTATGTTGAATCCGGGCAGCTCCTAAAGTGACAACAGTCTAATATTCCTGCTCTCTGTCATTTATGTTAATCAAACAACAAAATAGAAAAAAAAAAATCTCTCACTGCTCTTGACTAAATCACTTTTGTAACTTTAATAATAAGAAATATGTATTTAATTCACACACAGTGAAGAATATGCAGTGTTTTTATACATTTGATTACTTTATACAATGTTTGTATCATTCCTTATTTTTGATCTTCTGTGTTCTACTGTAGTTTTTAGACAGTTAAATTGGAGAAATGCTAATTAAATGTCACTGTTTCGGTCAGTGATTTCTGCCCTCCAAATTATGGCATATTATTAACTTAACATACTGTTTTTCACCTACTATATAGTAAGGAAGTATGCATAATTGAGTGCAGGGCCTGTTTCTTTTTAACATAGCCAGCAGACCAACAAAATCATTATATGCTACTTGCTACTTGATAATGCTACCTATTGTACTGTAGCAGCAGGTGACGGAGGGATGTTCTCACTCTAGACAGCATTTGATTGGTTGAATATTTGGTTACGTCCCCAAGTGCAAGATGATCCACTTCATCATTAATATTTGTATTTTTTCCCAAGACAATGACTTCTGTCAACTTTTAGCTGTACGTTAGCACATATAGATGTCATTGAAGCTAACAGACACAGTCTAAAATATACAAAACTCCAATTAGATCTCTTCAAGTCGTCAAGGTAGATCTACCTATCTGTTTGGCCACTTCACAGCTCTCAGTCCATCCTCCATCCTAAGGTTAACCCTCCCCAATTTCTCCCAATTCTAATGAGGTATTATTAGCTGATTAGAGAGGACCCTCGTGAAAAAGATGAAAGCTAGAGTGAGCGAGTCGGAGAGAGCAAGCTGGATAGAGGGAGGGAGGTAAAAAAAGATCAACTCACTGCTAGTTGTGCTGTGGAAGCAGTGGGATAAAGCTTCACAGTGAGAGAGAGGCAAACTGGGATATATTTCTATTTCTTTCCCCCCTCTGTTCCCATTTCTTGGCTTGTTGCAAAGAAGCAAGAAAAAAATCAAACGAAAACAGACGTAAATTTAGCATCCTAGCAGCCAGAGCGTCTCCTCTACGCGCTCGTTCAGAAGACTCTCCGTGTCTAATGTGACACATTGGGGTGGAATCGTGGGACATTCAGTCACGCAGAGCTAAGGGAAGGATGGATAGAGTGAACCGGGTTTTAAACATCGTAAGACAGATGTCTCCCAGGAAAAGGGAAAGAGTGTCTCATTGGGAGGCGGAGAGCCCGGAGACCTGCGAGGAGAGTCTGTGCTCTCTCAGCCTTTGCATCAGCGGTAAGACCACCCCTGGCAAACTTTCTCTCTCGCTCTGTCTCTCTCTCCGTCTCCCCCTCCTCCCACTCTAATCCTTTTTTCATTACTGCTTTGTGGGTTTGATATTAACTTTGACCTGTGGTGTTCGCCACATACACTGAGGAGAAAAAAATGCTCTCTCTCTCTTCTTTCCATCAGTGTGGCTTCAATTATCACCTTCTTTCCTCCGAGGGGAAGAGCGATTGAATTAATGGTGAAACTCTTGAACTTAATGTGGAGGACGCGGTTTCTCGATCCTAATGTTGTTCCTGAAGAATTGATTTTGTATTAGGCTTTTAAATATTTGATGAAATGGATGTTTCCGTGAGACGCAATCATAATTTTCGACTTTCATTTATCGGCTCAACTCATCATCGTTCATTCTACAGCTTTGATTTGGTAGGGTCTTCAGAGATCAGTGAAGCTTCACCGATATTAATTGAGTAAAGATCATAACTCTTCATTAAGTTATGACTAGCATGAGTAATGGCTGTTTTTACAGGAGGACTGACCGGTGCATTATTATCTACAGGAATTTTGAAGACACTTAAGTTTGTACGGTTGATTTTGTGTTAGAAATTGATTGGAGAACTGAATCTTTCCTTCTACATCACCTTTCATCTCATGTGATGAAAGTTTCAATTGGGTTTCAATTCCTAGACATGATTGTAGCATCTCTCCTGTTGCTGTTGTTTTTTTATGTTAATTTTAAAAAATTGAACATCTGGTTGAAAGCATTTTTCTCCCAAAAATGAAGATTCCATCATTTACTCATGCTGTTTCAACACCTGTATGACTTACCTTTTTTTCTGTAGAACATAAATGTGGATATTTTGAAAAGTATTTTTTTCTTCTTTGTGCATACAATGAAAGTGGGGTCCACTCAATGTTGTTTTGGACCCCACTGACTTTCATTACATAGACAAAAAGAGCCAAACAAATATCTTCTTATGCGTTACACAGGAGAAAGAAAGTCACACAGGTTTAGAACGACATGAGGGTGATTAAATGATGATGGAAATTTTATTTTTAGGTGAACAATCCCTTTAACTAGGACTACCGAAGGTTTGCAAATAAAATGTATATGGGAATTTACTAAGAATGAATGCATTTGCATGTTTTTGTCTGTTGTATTAACACCCTATTCATTAAAATAATTTTAAAATTATACAAAAAATTATATATTATTTAGTTATAAGGTAACAGCAAACAATTCACCCACAAAAAAGGTCAGAATTGAGATATAAATAGAGAATTACATGATGTAAAGTCAGAAAATTCATATTTGCAAGAAAAAGTCAGAATTGTGAGAAAAAAGTCAGAATTTGGAGATATAAGCTCAGATTTACTAGATATATACTCAGAATTTTGCAAGATATAAACTCAGAATTGTGAGAAAAAAGTCAGATGTAAGTTCAGAATTGTGAGAAAAAAAAAGAGTCAGAATTGTGAGATATAAACTCAGAACTGTGAGACATAAACTCATAATTACGAAATGTAAACTCAGAATTATGGGAAAGTAGAATGGCATGATGTAAACTCAAAATTAAATGAAAACAGTCAGAATTGTGAAATATAAACTCAGAATTACGAGATATGTACTCAAAATTACGAGAAAGTAGAATTGCGAAATGTAAACTCAGAATTGCATGAAAAAAGTAAATATTGCAAAATGTAAAATCTTGCGAGAAAAAGAGTCAGAATTGCTAGCTAAACTCAGAATTGTGAGAAAATCTGAATTGCGCAATAACTCAGAATTCAGTTTTTTTTTCTCACAATATTTATCTTGCAATTCAGATTTATCTATTTTTTTCAGAATTATAAGAAACACAGTCTGAATTGTAAAATAAAAAGTTGCAGTTACCTTTGTATTTTTTTATTTTTTTATTTTGTGGCAGAAATGGGCCTCCATACTTTTGTGTATAAAGCACAGTCTATTATAGGCATAATTATAGGCCCATTAAAAAGAAATTGTTTGCATCTATTTTTGTTTTTAACTCTTGTTGCATATTCCAGCTCAATCCCCAAAATTTCAAATGCTCCAGATAATGCAATCTCTCTTGCGTTTCTTCAGACAACATCAGATCTGTTACATCTCGCGCAGTTTTTAAATATTTAATCTTCCATTCACTCTAGGAAGATTACATTGTTTTACATGTGATATATTATTTAAAACCTGGCGGAGTATACTCTCAGACCTTGTTGCATATTCCAGCTCAATCCCCAAAATTTCAAATGCTCCAGATGATGCAATCTCTCTTGCGTTTCTTCAGACAACATCAGATCTGTTACATCTCGCGCAGTTTTTAAATATTTAATCTTCCATTCACTCTAGGAAGATTACATTGTTTTACATGTGATATATTATTTAAAACCTGGCGGAGTATACTCTCAGATGCATTCGCGAGAAGCCCTATGTCTTTAATGAGGCATCTCACGTTTACACACAGGGGAGGCTGTCTCGCGCCCTGCGACACTCTGTAATTACAAGCAAAACTGTATTATTAGGTATCACTATTATATCGTTGCTCAATGTGACACTGTGTCTGTTCCAGAGTCACAGCGTCCTGAAATAGCAGTGGATTATTCCGATGAGAATTATGCATCAAACTGGAATGCATTTTAATGCCTTGTGTACAAGCTTCCAGTCAGGCCTGCTTTGATTCGATGCCGATTATGTTGTTGCTGTTCTGCGCTATAGCTGTAAATGTTGCTGTGTCGTGGCACTGTGTTTTAAAAAGCCTTCAATGTGCCAGTCGATGTGCCGATCGGCTCAGACTATGTTAAAATAGATTGTGTTACAGGCAGCCGAAGTGACTCGGTTTCTTGTAACTTGGATGAAGTCAGTGTGACAAGAAAGAAAGAACGATCGGCTCCAGCTCTGTTGCTGGGTGCTAAATATACTCCATCTCTCTGAACACACACCGAGTGCACATGGGAACTGTTCCCTAACCTTAGAAAAGGAGAGCCGTAAGATGTAGAGAGACTCACAAAGAAAGCCTTTGTTCTGCTTTTGTGTTCGGAGATTTCTGGATTTACATTTTTGATGCTAGTTGAGCCCTTAAGCCCCGCCTTAAAATGCGTTCCGCCATTTAATGAGCAAACAGAATGCAGAATTAGAATCTAACCAGTAGAATGTAAAATTGGATGAAATTCACAAAAATCCCTGTAACTAATATAGACATTCACACAACTTTGCAATATTTATAAAAAACACGAGATTATAAAAATGTGTATTTAAATTATGTGATATACCATCATAAATAAATTAATAGTAATTTATAAATACAATAAATGTAAAAGTTTATGGTTTGGTAATATTTCATAATGTTTTTGAAAAGTCTCTTACACTCAATAAAGCTGCATTTAATTGGTTAAAAAATACAGTAAAAACAAATATTGTGAAATATTATTGCAGTTTTAAATAACTGCTTACTATTTGAATATATTTTAAAATGTCATTTATTCCTGTGATAAAAGCTGAATTTTCAGCATCATTTCTCCAGTCTTCAGAGTCACATTTCCTTCAGAAATCATTCTAATATGCTGATTTGCTGCTCAAGAAATATTTATTATTATTATTATTATTATCATTATTACTATCAATGTTCAAAACAGTTGCTGCTTCATATTTTTGCAGAAACCGTGATCAATTATTTTCAGCATCTGTGAATAGAAAGTTGAAAAGGACAGTATTTATTTGAAATAGGAATCTTTTGTAACATTAGAAATGTATTTACTGTCACTTTTGATTAATTTAATGCACCCAAGCTGAATAAAAGTATTAATTTATTTCAAAAAAACAAAATATATTTATTTATATAGGACTTAATAATATTAACATCAATTATATGGTGAAAGAACACTTTATTTCCCAGAATTCTCTAATTTACGATAATGTCAAAATGGAGCCAGTCAACATGAAGCAGTTTATTAGCTGGAAACTGTTACGGGGCGAACGAGACATGAGACTTGCGGATCCATTTGCAAAGCTTTAATAGGAGACAGAGACATGGTCATAAAACAGGCATGGGTCAGACAATGGCAAACAGGTATATTGAGGGCAAGACAGAAGAGTAATCCAAAACGGGCGTGGTCGATAAGCGGTTAACAATATCCAGAGGGCTTGACATGAGGGGTTACCCAATAACACGAGCTAGAGCCCAGGCGAGGTGCAAACACAGTCCGAAACAGCAGGCAAAGGGTTAACTCAAGATAAACAGGCAAAAATCACATTATATGGATTACTTAAGAAGTTCCCTGTTTTTATACAATTCTTGCATATTGTTGTTGTGTTGGGCTGCTTTTGCTCCAAGGTAAGTTAATTTTACTAACTTAACATATATATTGATTCAGGTTATTATGTTAAAACGTTCACAGCACCATAATGAACGTGTTAGGAACAGCCCTGTTATCTTACAGTAATACAGTAATGTTATCAGCCGTAATAACGGTCAAATGAGGCTTGCCTCTTTTCAGTTGACTTTGAGGAGCGTTTGATTCTAATTTGCAGCCTCCACAGTTTTTAATCTCGTTACTGAGTAATTTAACAGTTCCTGTAGAGAAAATGGCAGATAAAAATGCTTTGGCAATGTCACACTTCATTCCAGCCAATGTCTAATAGCTATCTTTTTTATTAAAACTGTATTAGTTTATTTTATAGAACATCTCCAGTTCATTCCTGTATGTTGTGTGTGTGTGTGTTTATTTATTTTATTTTATTTTTGGTGTATGATGATGTATGGTGCTTAAAACTGAACTGTTTTTTAACTTTTATATTTTTAAAACATTCAAATATGTTACATTACATTAGTTAAATAACAATTATTGTTATTAAAAGATTATTTAAAAAACATTTATTTAAAAAAAAAAAAACGTTCAAATATGTTACATTACTTCAGTTAAATTATTAAAAGATGTTTTAAAAAAATATTTCCAATGTGCTCTGAAGGCAAACTGTATGTTTTCTTGCACTGCAGTGGATTTGTGTTCCCTTTTGTTCACAGTCTCAGCTGTACATTTTACTAGTTCTTCAGGTCAATGATCCTGTGAATTCATGCAGCAAAGAAAACAATATGAGACCAGGGACTCTTGGGAAGCCAGAGGCCGATATGACACGAATCCAATGTTGCCTTTTGACCTTTGAAGTTTTCGAATTTGTGTCAGTGTGGCTTCGTACCCTCGTAGTGGATGACCATGTGTTTTTTTCCCCCTCATATAGCCACAAAAACACAATGTATAATAATACAATCCACTCCACACAGTATCCTGGATATTTTATGAGGGCTACACATCGAGAAAAGACAACACTGCTTCTGTCGCCTCATCTTTTCAGACATGCCATCGTATCCATCACACAGAACATCCACATTCTGCAAAGAAAAAAAAACAAAAACTGCAGGATTCTGATGCATCATGGGAATGGCGAAGGCGTCTTAAAGATTTGTGGGAAGAAATCAGAACAAATTTGATTTCACAGCAAATGTAGAATGATGAATGCTAGCTGCAATTTGGAGCTGCAGGAAATAAGTAATCCTGTTTTATATAGCTGTGCTGTATTATAATATTATATTAGATCTGATTTATTTCACAGGTAAGGAGGTTTTGATCAGGTTTAAGATGAGGCAAGATGTTTCTTTATTGCTCGGAGGTTGCTCTTTCATACCTCAGGAGACTTTGAATTCTCAGTTATTGAAATTTCATCTACGACTCGAAATGCCTGTCTAGGAGAAACTAAAATGGAACACGAATAAGACATATATTTGTGTTTAAATGGAAATCTGTGGCGTTTAATTCCAGATTTTGGAATTCGAGCGTAGTTTGAGAGATCTCTTGATTAAAAGCCTCAGGAATTGTACCACCTCAGTTGCCTTTGTGCCCAAAATGGAGCCAAAAATGGTAGATAAATATGGCAAGAATGTGTCATCTCTTACCAACCGTGAATAGAGCTTCATTTGCAAGTACTTGACTTAATTCAATCCTAACCAGTCATACCCAGCTTGTGTTGAGTGAAATTAGGTCAGAGTACATGTTTTTTCACTCTTCTTTTCTCTCTAGCTTTGATTCACGTATTTCAACCATTATTTTGTATATTTGTGGCCTTGAGTTCCTCGTTTTATGAAGCAAATGCATCAGCTGCTTAATGAAATCCGCAGAAGTGCGATAATGGAATGTTCGCCGTATTTAATTAAGTCACTTTTGAATATTCATAGCTTGCAGAATTATTCTCCTGTTCCCCTGTGCTTTTTATGTAGCCTATCCATTAAATTATAAAACTTAAAAGACTGAAAATCAATGGACTTGATGTCTATTGGATTTTTGGTCATCTGTACTTCTCAGATATAAAAATATAGTGTTATAGCCATTGATTATATATATATATATATATATATATATATAAACAATATATTTGTTGGAGCCATAACTGTCTGCAGCACTTCAACATGTATACTGAAAAAGATATCGGAAACAAATTTTTACTCAGAAATCACACACACACACACACACCCACACACACACACACAAATATATATATATTTACAGTTTATAGCAAAATATGCATGCACTGACATTATTTAGTTGCTCTTCTTTGTTCGCGTGTTCAGGCTTTTCCAAGATACATATTTACGCCAATAGGTGGCGCCAAACGACTATTATAAAGTGATTAATTGAGTCATTCATTCAAGTTATTTGTTCAAAACACTGATTCATTAAGGGATTAAACATTATGTGACTGTCCTTATGATTGATTGATTAAATCATTCACTTAAAGAGCAGGTCATATGGGTTTTTAATTTTAATATGGGTTTCATATGGCAGTTTATAACGTAGCTAACCTTAAATGAAAACAATCTGCAAAGTTGTTAATCAAAAAAGTGCATGATAAATAAAGATATTGTCTCTCAAAAGAGAGAGTCGATTCTGAATCGCCTTAACGAGTCGTCATATTTTCGAATCTTTTGCCTGTTACCGGTATACGTCACTGGGTAACACATTTGCATAATCCCCGCCTGCCCGCGAAATACGAACAGAGTCTGACCTGCCCACAAACACTTCAGCTAGTTAGTGTGTTTACATCATGTTGAGAAGACGCTGTGTTCAAGGATACCACAGAAATACAATTCGAAGTATTTTATGTCATTATTATAAGAACGGATTGGAGCACTATATTATTGTTTTATGCAAAGTGCTTTGTCAATGGTAGCGCTCGCTAACTTGCTCAAGGACTCCTCTCTGTGCCAATATCAACAGGCTTGGCCAGCTGACCAATCAGAGCAGAGTAGACTTATGGAAGGGAGGGGTTTGCTCCGAACTTGCTTGGAACGAATCGTTCAGAAATCATTGGCAAATGACTCTAATATTAAATGTATATTCTGAGAAAATTACAATGTTTTCTGACCTTAGATGCATTCAAATCTGTTGTAGGGGACTGTAGAGGACACTTTAAAATACCATATGACCTGCTCTTCAAATGTCAAAAACTCAGTTGCTCTGAGATGCGCTACAGACCCAATTGTGACTTTGTTTGGAAATATTTTCGTCGGTGAAGCAAAAGTAATAATGCGTATAAAAATATAACTTAAAAACAATATATTAGAAGTTTATAGCAAAATATTCATACACTGACAGATTGTTTAGTTGATAAATGCACTTCTTTGTTTGCGTGTTTAGGCTTTTCTAAGGTATATCTTTACGCCAATAGGTGGCGCCAAGCGACTGTCTTTATAAGTCATTCTAAATTTATTCATTGAGTCATTCATTTTCAAACCATTCGTTCAAATCACTGATTCATTTCGCGATTTTGTGTAGCTTGTCAGTGAATTACGGCTCTGTGTAGTAAATGCCGCTCCATCTGAAAGTATGTGCTGGAGATTTACTACTAATCACAGGAGCGACTTTACTGACGAGATGCTCATGAAAATCGCATTCGATTTTTTGCACAGCCTTAGCTGCAAGGACTCGATGAAAAGGCAGCTTGAGAAGCTTGGAAATCGAATGTCCTTTTTTGTTTGCCATGTTGCGTAGTAGTTCTTTTTAATCACTTTTTATTTCTTTTGGTTTTGAGGTTTGAAGCCATTAAAAATAATGTTTTCAGTGTGCATTCGGTCAATTTTTACAAAGCTCATCGGTCTGAAAAGCGAGGTGTGCTCTGATTGGCCAGCTATCCAGTGCGTTGTGATTGTCCGAATACCTCAAGCGTGTGACGGAAATGTTACGCCCCTTACCATATTGTGATGCCCTGTCCGGCCGGAGCAGCGAGACAAAAACATTAAAACCCATTATAAACAAGGCATTTGTTGCATCCAGTGGGGACATAAATACGGATTATAATGACTTATACTGTCTGTTTACGCGTTGCATTGCATCGAGCGGCGTAAACATAAAACCATGTCTGCATTTGTGATCGG
>NW_015656265.1:289845-293994 GCF_001515625.1 Sinocyclocheilus rhinocerous
GGGGCATGTTAGAACGAGCCGTTTTAGGTAGGTATGGTTGACTCTTAACTTTTATAAAGAATATCTCTTTGGATTTGAGACTTTAGTCTTTGCAACTTTACAGATCTTCTTTATGCACCAAGATCTTGTAACACTCCAAAGAGAAAGGAAAAATTGAAATCGCAGCATATGACCCCTTTAATATCACTTTAAAAAAAAAAATGTTATGATATTTTGCAATGACATAAACAGTTGCATGAAAAAAAATTCAACTTTGAGCACTTTTATGTTCCTTTTAAGGTATGTTTATTAAATTAACGTATTATTATTATTACAATTTATTACAATATTACAACATTTTAATGTTATTTTTATTTAAGTCCATTAAAGTGCCCACAGTTAAAACTCGAAAACATTCTCCCAAGCCTGTTTAAAATCAGGTTCTTGTGCAGTATTTACCTGTATTTTACTTCACTGTAGGCATGTTTGTTGAGGTGTGGGCAGTGTTGGAGTTGTGCCACGCTTATTGATTTGAATTTTGAGCTTAACTGTATGTTTTCATAATTCTTTCAGAGTAATAGCTTCTTTAGTGCAGAGCTGCTGCTAAGGTTTACCAATGCAGATTTATTCCGTTCTCATCTACTGAACTTCATAGCTCCTTCAAAGAGATCATTGTTTGTGGTTTTATTCACAAATTTCCATATTCCCACAGAATTTTAAATCGATGACCTTATGTGTCCTTTTCTTGTTCTAATAACTTGTACTTTTGGTACAAATATTACAAAAATAAGTAGAGACACTACATTTCTCAGTTTTTAATGGTTAGTAGTTAGTGATTAGTGCAACCAAATTCTACAGTGCTATTTAAATGTCACACTGTTTATAGTATTTGAAAGACTGATTCATTCTAGTGAATCAGTTTATCCTAAACTGCTCTCTGGTGTGCAGTATTGGAAAGTTTGATTCATTCTAGTGAATCAGTTTGTTTAAAACTACTCTCTCTTTTATGTATTACTGGAAAGTTTGATTCATTTTGGTTGGTTTGTTCATTTGGTTCATTTAGATAAACTAAGATATTCAAAAGGGAATCACTGATTCAGTGGCTTTTTGTTCTCATCTACTGAACTTTGTAGCCCTTTAAAAGTGATAATTAAGCTCTCCGTGGTTTCATTCACAAATTTCCATATTCCCACAGAAACTTAAATTGATGACCTTTACACGTCCATGTCTTGGTATAATATAACTTCCCTTTCCTAATAATTGAGCCAGCAGTGTCTATCACAACACTTGCAATGTTTGAAGTAAATAAAAGTATAGAGATGATACAATTTTTTCTAGTTTTTCCGGTAATGAGCTACTTTTCTAAGGATTACTGGTTAGCACAACCAAATGCTACATTGCTATTTTATTGTCTTTTTGATTATACTGTTTTAATGTCTGTTTCATTCTAGAGAATCGGTCCATCTGAATCTGCTGTCTCATGCAGTTGGAAAGTTTGATTCATTCTAGGGAATCAATTCATCTTAAAGAACTTTCTATGCATTGTTTTAAAGTTTGATTCATTTTAGTTGATTCGTCTGAATAGTTTGACTGTCTGATTCATGTCTGGTTTATCTTAAATGGCTCTCTCATGTGTAGTATTGGAGAGTTTGATTAATTCTATTGTATCGGTTCAACTCTCCCCTATGTGTTGCTGGAAAGTTTGATTCATTTTGATTGACCAGTTTGTTCTGTAGGTTTGTTTGGATAGTTGTAAATTAACAGATTCAAAAAAGAATCACTGATTCAGAGGCATTTCTGGTCTTAATTTATATTGAAATACTTAGTTCATTTTTTTTCTTGTAGTTAGTGTAAAATGTATTAATATATCAATGGAATTAATTGGTTTAAAACTATTTTTGTTTCTGTGTTAAAATGGTTTTTACTTTATATTTGAAAATATATTGCTCCCTTAAGTAGCTTCGCTGTTAGCTACTCTTTGTTAGCAGCTTGCAGTGTTGCTAACTACTAGCTTGACTATAATTTAACTGACACCTTTATGTACCCACAGGAATGAACTTTCTTTCAGTTACACAATACGACCGTCAGTCTCTAAAATGCACCCAAGAAGATGAAGATGCTACTTGCGCTTCTAGTTGTCAAATTCCTTGTGATCCAGTCTCAAAGTATTGTTTTTATGAAATACGTTTTGACACTTTCAAAGCTTCAAAGTCTTCACCGCTGAAGCTTTGTTGCACAATCTAAACAAGTGCCAAATCAGTTTCTCATAATCATTCCTGTCATAAATATTGTAGCATCTTGGTGCTCTGTTGGACAGACAGACATCGACTTCATTCCCCATTCATTCTTTTATGTTTTTCTTCTCGATTGTTTGAATTCTCTTCGCAAAAAGGAACACTTTCAAAGAAGCGCCTGTACAAAACACTGGGATCTTCCTTTAGGCTCCAGGTCTCTGTTTGTCTTTCTGTGGTGTGAAGTACAGAATCCCACAAGTCTCTTTTGTCGTGGCTGCAGTGAGCGAGTAGCCAGAAGCTCGGATCAAAGAGCCATGATTCACCCACCGGGAGAGCAATCCAGCTCTTGTACATGACTGATCTCTGCTCTGATGTTCAACTTTTGTGAAGGGAATTCAATAAAACAGCCGACAGCATGAACAAACAGAGTCTGAATGGGCGGCAATGTGTTGATCAGTTGGGAGCTGGTTGAAGTCTCCCTTTTTTAATTATTTTCTGATGTTCCTTAGGATTCCTCACATCCAGTTGTTAATGACGGCAGTTCGGAGTGTATCAATAATTCTCGCTTTTCCAGAATGTATTATAGAAGCAACAGATTGGTGTCTAATTTCAGTTTCATGGAGTTGCGTCAGAGCTTTTAGCTCAGAGATAAATGACGATGGGAACTTGAACAAATGAGTGGAGAACCTGAATATGAATCGAGTGAAGAGAAGAATGAAGCTTCCCGATTGACAGCTTTACAGAAAAAAAGCAGTGCCATCATCCAGCTTAATTTAGTTCAAGTTTTTCTCAATCGATGGTGTCAGTCAATGTGGTCATATCAACAATTAACTGAAAGTTTTGTCATGACAACTCTCAGAGAGTTTAGCATGGTAATATACATGTTAATGTGTTTGGTCTTGGCGGAATAGATCTGCTACTCTGCTGCTGCTATTAATACACCCACAGACATGCTGCTGTGAGCATGTAGGAAATACTGCTGCTGCACATATAACATATATGAAATAACCCCCATATATAACATACACAAAATCACCCTGTAGCAGATCTAGACAGGTGGAGCTGGGGAAGGAGGAGGGTTTCTGAAGCGCGCTTCAACTGAATTTAATTTTCAACCAAGACACTACAGGCAGAAACTTGTTTGGCCTTTCATAATCTGTTGTTTCAGATTAATAGAAAGAAATAGTCTTTTAAGTGTTTATTTTGTTGTACTTTACCTGTACTTGTAAAGCCCATTTTCTCAAAATGAGTTTTTTTTCTCTCCTGCACTGAACCAACAATCTCCACTTTAGTAGAACTTACAAACACCAACCTTTCTCTCTCTCTCTCTCTCTGACTGGTGACAGTATTTTCTGATCTATGGAGTAATAAAAAGAGATGTCAAAATCCAATCTTTAAAAAAAAAACTTTGACTAATGTCAACAAAATAAAACAGTTTTGAACCTGGATTTATCCAATATTCAGATTTCTGTTCTGAAAATGTATGCAAATTAGTGCATATTTAAATAACGTCTTAGAAAACTTTTAGAACATAAAAGTTAGCAATTCTTAAAATAATCAACCAACTGGGGAAATATGGTGATATCATACAGTATATATATTGTATATATTAGGGGTGTAACAGTTCACAAAATTCGCGGTTCGGTTCGATACGACACAGTGGTATCACGGTTCGGTACGTTTTCGATACGGGGGGTGGGGGAGATTGTTTACTTCGCAATGTTGGAAATATTTCTGTTTTAAACCATGAAATCGAGCCAATGGATATCACATAAGCAACGTGCAAACTTTGCGGAAGATTTATGCCGGTGAACGTCTTAATCTCAGTCAATTCACTATGCAGAAAGTGAAAGTAAAAACGGAATGACGGAGTAATGATGGAGCTTTCGGCGTCTGACGCCGCATATTCTCTCAAAGACTAACTCCTTGATTATTT
>NW_015656265.1:294226-298760 GCF_001515625.1 Sinocyclocheilus rhinocerous
AGAGACGAATCTACTTCAACATATGCTGATAACGGTATATAGCTAACTGTAATTTATTCCCTTAATATTTCTCTTGTGGCCGTACATAGCTAAAAAAAAAAAAGTATTTTGTGTTAGGGACGTATTTCATATTAAACAGGTTGTTTTTGAAAGTCGGTGCTTGAAATAGGCTAAGGCTTTTTATTTCATTGATTTTTATTGATGACTGCAGTGTTAATATTTTAATTATAGGCCTATAATCTTTTGTTATCCTCGCAGCGCGTTAGTTATGTGGTAATATTGCGGGGCAAATTAATTGTAATTTTAAATTAAAATTAAAAGTAGGCTAACTTCATAATAATAATAGGCCTAATAAAAATAAGAATGTAACCGGCCTACATTAATTTGGAAATGCCAAATCCTCTTAATATTGCCAATAATTGATGTTTTTTACAATATCTCTGGCTATCGTTGATACAAGATCATTGTCTTCCGACGCACCCCAGCAAGGGGAGGTTATCACGGGGCAGACAGTGCGTTGCCTGTTACGTCATTTGGGCTGCCTTGTTGAGTGCAGTGGCACTGCGAATATTATATTTCACACACTTTAAGCTCTTTTATTTTCCAAATGTAATAGAATTAGTCCAACGAATCGTTCGGTTTGTAATGCGTACCGAAACGAAAGCCTCGTACTGAACGGTTCAATACGAATACGTGTATCGTTACACCCCTAGTGTATATATATATATATATATAAAAGAGACAAAATGTCCAAAAATAAGATATGGATTATTGTAAATTAAATAATTAACTCTATGAAACCGATAATTGGTGGCCAGACTAAAAATAAGCTTCTTTTTGAAACTTCCCCACACAGCTTTCCCCCAAAATCAGCTTTGGCCAATCATATATCAATATCAGGGAGCTGCAGTGACATGCACCTTGGCTCCTCCATATCATTATCGAACAGACTTTCTCCATTAGGTCTGATAGCCGATAGTCTCAGCGCTGAAGCAGGACCTGTAGCAGCACAACGGTCCTCCTACCACTGCGTCCTTGCTGCAGAGATGTGGGCTGAACTGCCATCCTCATTAGCCAAATGATGCTGCATCTGTTTCAGGACCTGGAGTAAACTATTGTTTCTTGTGTTCTTATTGTTTACTGTCTACAGTGTGATGGTTTGATCTTAGTGTACAAGACCAGTGCCTCAAGAAAAGAGGAAGAGATAAAGCAAGTGTAAATTTGGAAAGCAGACAAAGAGACATTTGCACAAAAGGACTAACAACACTTTGATTATTGCAATTTTTTTGCAACACGTTTTTCTTTTTTTGGTCATTAATTTCCTAAAAACATGATCTTTTCTTGTCTGACAGTGCTCTCATTTTAATAGCACAATTTAAACTAACACAAATAGAGTAGTTTTAGAGTTTAAAAATAGTTCATTTAAATGATTCCTGTGAATCAGTTCACATTTAATCTCCATTTAACAGAACCAGAATCTTCCTTCACATTTAAGTCAAACAAAGAAAAAGCACAAATATTAGAGACAATCATGCTTACCTTAAAACTGTGTACATTTTTAAATGGTGAAATCTGTGAAAAAGGTTAACTTAAAAAAAAAAAAAAAAGCAAAGCTTGGCCTTTGTTTTCTACAATTCATGATTCTTCCTAGTGTAAAAAAACAACAAAAAAAAACTGTTTAGTTTAATTCATTGTTTGTCTGATTTATGCCATTTCAGAGAAAATAAATATTGAGATATTCTGTAGCTATATCACTTAGGTCTACTGTAATTCAGACAGAGAAGAAATGTTCAAATACCAGGAAAGCACACACATGCTTTATTAGTGGTTGAATCATTTTCTATTTGGCAACTTTATTATGTAGCACAGAATAGGCCTGAATTCAGCTATTCTGGAAATGGCCTAGTTTTTGGTCTGTTTTTTTCTTAGGGTGGGCGGCAAGCATGCATTTTAATCAGAGTTTACGAGTAAATTACACAGCGAGCCCAGAGATCCAAATGCATCTATATTTCCTTCGCATTTCTTTGAGTAAAAAGAAGAAAAAACAGAAATCTTTCAATTTTAGAGGCAAACGGGTTAACACAGAACTGTGGAAACTGGTTAAATCTGTGAAACAATAGTATTTAAAAAAAGTACTTGTTTTGTGAAATTCATGAGTCTTTCTAGTGAAACCAAAACTTTACACATTTTTTGTTAAAAAAAAAAAAGCTCAAAAAGCTGGAAGTTGAGATGCTTTTAGAGAAGAAAAAAGAAAAGAAAAAGAAAAGCCCCGCTCATCACCTTATTAGCAGTTAACGCACTAACAAATGGAAATGTGATGCATTACCTTACAGTGTAAACAAAAACATGATTAATAATGTATCACAGCTTGTGTGAAATACCTCTTGGTGAAATGATTATGAAAATTTTTTTACATGGTTTACATTTCATACAAGTGATTCATTTACTTTTCTTTCATTTCTATTGTTTGTCAAGCGTTGCACTCGGGGGAGAGGTAGAATTAATTATGAACTGAAGGACTGTGTTATATAATGGTTTATTTTTTTAATAAAGTGATATGAAACAGGGCCATCACTTTCATAAAAGAATGAGAGAAGTGGGCGTACTGACAGCAGAATCTTTCAAAGACAATTTGCTTTCATAACTGACGTACGACACTCCTTCTTTTTCTCATTCAATTCCACTTTCTAAAGAACAACTTCAGGAATTGTCTGCTGTAAGCTGCCTTAAATTCATCGTTTGGTTTGCTGTTGTGAATTGTTGCTCTACAAGATCCTATCTTATCTCATCTCATTTGGGTCACACCTCCAGGTCTGAGGGAATGATAATGCTCAAATTATACTCTACATAAATTTCATTTAAATATCTTTGTATATTATGCTTGGATAATCAAATGTATTTTAACGTCAGCTTTATATAAAAGGGCTGTACATGCATCATATTTCAATTAATTGGCCAAGCATTTGCATCTGCATTTACGTATTTGTGTGAAGTACTATGTTTATGTATTGCCCGAAGCTTTTAACTGACTGAAAATGCATCATAGGCAATGATGTTTTTAACTCTTTGCAGCATCTAGATGAAGCAGATCCAGTTTTCCTTAATAATGAGGCATAACAGAAGTCTTAGTGTCTGGAATGGTAATGGCTTTGCTCAGAACATCCCATTGCAAATAATGGCTGAGGTCAAGTTGATTGATTAACTGCTGTTTGTAGAGAAGTGCAATGGCTTAACTGTGGTAGTCTGTGAACTTAAGCTTTTAGCTTAAAAATAAATATTTGGGCATTTGTGTTGATGAGCATAATGGAATTAAGTGTGCTGTTTTAAGATGATAGAACATATCTACTGACATCCACCATTTAGTTCTCATTTCTCAGTTTAGCACATGGTGTAGATTTAAACCAACATTACATTACAAAACAATAGTAATGTAACATTAAAATTGAATGTATGAGCTTGATGCGATGAAATATCAATTAATCATTATATTTAATGCCTCGTGAGCCATGGCTTTATTGCTTTTCATTATGCATGGGTATGCAAATGAAATGTGTTTGATATATTGCATGAAAATGTGTATCTGGACTTGTAATGAGTAAGATTTCAGGTAAGCACAGTACATCAAAAGGCAATGTGAATATGGGGTTCCATAGGCAGCTCATTAATGTTTTATTAAGAATCACCAACAATTTACATTAATTAAATATGAAGAACTGTGTGGTGTGTTTTATGTGTACTGTAGTTGTCTTAGAATGAGGAAACAATGAAAGAAAATTCTGAAATTTGAAGGTGAGAAACTTTAATAATAAGCACTAGTATCACAATATGTAGTTAATATACAATATGGAGTTAACGTGTCACTGAATACACCATGCTACATGAACTCATGTTGTTTGATTAATTTATTTTGCCAGTTAATCTTGATGATGATTGTCTCTCCTAAATTTGAAGTATGTCCTGTGTGAAATCTATGTAAATCCCAAATCATCCCTTCCGTGCTCCAGAATGTAATTGGGCCAAGTACAGAGCCCAGGGTAACGCCTTAAATCATGATTAAAAGTCATGCGTCTCTGGGTAGCATTTTATTTTAGAAGCTGTCAGTATTCAGAAATATCACTCTACTAATAAAGGGAGATTCCTAAGCTGTTTTGGTTTACAACAATTGTAGTTAGACACTTGTATGCCGTGCTTATATTTAGCACAGTGCAAGCAAGTGTACGTTTGTGTATCCACAAAGTGCAGTTGCGTTCAGCCCTACCCCATACCTCTATACCGCACTGCTTCACTTATTAGGAGTATTATGAAGTTGATGCATTGTGTGGAGTATTGTGATCATCCCTTAACCACAACTGTATTACATAGAGCGATAAACTCAGCGCTGCTGTGATTAATTATAGCCGAATTCCAATATGGGAAAAGAGAGGAGTAATTCTATTCAATTCCCAAAAGCTTTTCAGCGTTACCGGCTGAGCTAGAAAGACAAAATGATAGAGACAGATAAAGAGTGATCAAGAGTGCAAAAAAAAAAAAAAAA
>NW_015656265.1:298817-311521 GCF_001515625.1 Sinocyclocheilus rhinocerous
AAAAAAAAAAAAAAAAAGACGAAGGGCAAGAAGCGCACTGGAGGAATTGAGTGGAAAAAAAGGAGAAGAATACTGCAAAAGGAGGGAGTGATGTCGGGAAAGATGAGGAGTTATAAATATTGATTACCATTCTTGTACCGATCCAAAGACATGACAAGAAAGCACTCAGATGCCGAGGTGTTCTTTGGCAAGAGCGCGAAACAACTCGTTTGTTCCTAGGCTCGTTTTTTTAACTCCCTCACTCGCTCTGTCATTCTGATAGATGCTGCCTTGCCAGAGAGCGCCACAACTTTCCTCAGCTAGGATGAGGATGTAACGTGTAGAGAGGTAGAGAATGAGAAATCGCCTTTTCTTGTTTCGTCTCCCAGCCTTTTGTGGAGTGGCGGACTGCTCCTGAGAGTGCCATGTGACTTCTTCCACAGTGCTTTGGAGCTATTTTCCTCTTCTCCCTCTCTTTTTTTCCTTCCAACGATGAGTCGCTGAAGAGGAGAGGAGGCGGTAAGAGGAGGATATGTTTTCCGTTTCGCTCAAGTGCCGGATGGGGGTCATCAGACGCAGGATCAAGGGTATTGTGCAATGCACCACTTTCACACAAGCTTTTGGGATGGGGGTCGAAACCTTTCCAAGTGTTGGGAGGGGGGATGGGTCTCGGGATTAGTGTGTAATTAGGATGTGTGATTAACTCTGTGTTGTGTGTATGTAATCTTGCCTTGTCCACTGATTTTTGAAACTTGATATAAGGAAAGGTCAGGCTTGTCTAGAATGCTTTGTTTTTGAGAACCTGGAAAGCCAAGCTCTTTGCTAAAGTCGAATGTGAACATCCTTTTAAAATACAAGGAAGGGTGATACTTCAGGTGTATTGGTGAGTGCTTGAGTTGTGTTTGCCGTATTGATAAACCTCTCCTAGGTTTATTATTTTTTTCTAAATGAGTGGCTTATTTTTTATTATCTAGTTGAATTATTCATACATTCTGAACATCAAGTGTGCCAAAATGTTTATCATTGCTTTTCATTAACGTTTCATTACAGCGAGTGATATTTTTAGACTAGAATTAAAAGGCCTTCACACTTCTTTATAGTGACGTTAGTGGCACAGTTTGCAGATGGGTGTGATTTGCTGCATGTATTTGACTGCAAAACTTGAAAGCATTTTAGTGTTGTGATAAAATTGTATATTTTTTTTTAGTTTTGTTGTACTCATCCACTTTATATTTGCCTTCACTGCAACAAATATATATTATTTATATATAGTTGGCTATATAACTGTACAGTTCACTTATAGTTCTTCAAAATGCATAGATGTGATCTTAAATTTACCAGGCCTGTTAAAAACTCAAAATAATCTTATTTTTGTGGTAAAATTGTCTCTTTTTTTAACTCATCAATCACTTATTTTGCCAGAACTGCAAAAATATTCATATATAGTTGGCTATATAATTGCGAAGTTCGCTTATAGTTATTCAAAATGCATAAACCACTCCTGGGTGTGATCTTAAATTTACCAGGCCTATTAGAAACTAGGAAGCATCTTAGTGTTGTGATTTAAAAAGAGAGATTTTTTGTTGTTGTTGTTGTACTCATTAACTCATCAACCATGTTATTTTGGCAGAGTTGCAGCAAATACATACTATTTATTTATAGTTGGCTATATAGCTGTGCACAGATCACTTATAGTACTCAAAAATGCATAAACAACTCTTGGTTGTGATCTTAAATTTAACAGGCCCGGGCATATATCAAACTGATAAGTTTGACACTTCTTCTGAACCAACCGTTTAGAAGAGCTCGTTTTTATGCATCTCGGGATCTCTAGCCTTAAGCTAGTTTGCAAGAAATCAATAAAGCATTGCCTACAAAAGTTCAAGACTGTAGAAGCAACATCAGCCGTTGATGGCAAGCTTGTGTGCGGGGGTGCTGATAGTTTCAGTGCTCTGGTCCTTGGCGGAAGTTCAAGTTTACATGTTCAAGTATCAATGGTGGGTGATACACATGAGGTTTCCTATTCTTTCCTTGGGCCTTCAGCATTTTTTTTTTCTTTTTCAGTTTTTCTGCTTTGCATAGAGACATTAGACATCTTAGAGACATTTTATTCTCAAGTTGCGATCATTCCTCAAACTGACACAACATATCTTTATTCAAAAGAATCCCACTTGGCCATCTAGTCATATATAGAGAAACAGATTTGGGAAGCTGGGAACATTACACCACCTTGAATATACAATCATAATGTGACTAATGATGTAATGGCAACAAAAAAGACTTTAATTTAAGTCTTTAAATTAAACCAATAAAACGATTCTGTTTCCAATGTTCAAGTGGACGAATGATTGATGAAGGGAATTTCATGTATTGGAACAAATTGGGCCTTTATTCCTCATGTGATTTGTTGTGACAACATCTCTTTCCTAGTCCACATGCTTTGTCCAAGCTTATGGAAATCGTACAACTTTGCAGTAGATTATTCTAGGTTTATATATCAATTTATATGTGCTAGCTTCATAAAGACTATCTAGAGAGGACTGGAAGTTTAATCTGAGAGGATTGATCAGATGTGACAGTTTTATTGGATTTATATATGAAGAGGTGGGCTCAGGACAAGCTTGATAAAAATGCTGAGACCTGACTGACTGCACTGGAGATTTCAAGCTGAAAATCAGCTTCTCACTCAATTTAACTATGCAACCAAGATAGTAACTGAAAGCAGCTGGCCGTAGACTTGCAATTATATTAGAGTGGCTTTTTTTAGCTTTGTGTAACTGATATCCTATTCACATTCTTTGAGCAGATACACATCACATAGATTTTATTATGGTTTTATTTTTCACTATAGAAACCGTTGTAACTGTTTAGACATTTAAAAAAATAAATCCAATTACTTAATGACCACACAGAAACCTATTTAATCACTTTTTTTCACACAGGAAATCAGCTAGGACTTCTGGGCGAAGGCAATATCACACTGCTAATTTTCTTTCTTTCTTTCTTTCTTTATTTCTTTATTTATTTATTTGTCTTTTCCATTTAAAACCTTAACATGTCTTAAAGTTGAATTGAAGCAGAATTGTGTATGATGACATTACATGTTTTCAGACATGTTATTTTAATAACATTTCTTGTTTTATGCATAGATTTAAATGTAACTTACATTTTGTTAGATTAATGCTTAAAATAAGAAACTTTGCTTGCGGGGTGAAAAACAATATATCTTTCAAGATATATTCTATGAAAATTAGAAATTAAACGTCTGCTACATTTTAAATTCTCAAATGAATATGTCTTGTTTTAAACCTTTGTGCTGTGCTGAAAATTCCTTAACCTAATTTGGTGTTCCTAAGCAAAAATGACTGACCTTTTAAAAATGTATTGTAAGTCTCTCATTATGCTATATTATAATCAAACATTGAATTCAATCTTTTTTGCCATCTTGTTTTCTTTCAGGTAGCACAGGTTTTGTATTTCTTTTTGGAACTGATTGATCGTAGGCCTCACTGATCTGAACTTATGCACTTTTTGAGTTTTTGAGTGAATTTTTTATTTCAATTTAACTATGCAACCAAGATAGTAACTGAAAGCAGCAGGCCGTAGACTTGCAATTATATTAGAGTGGCTTTTTTTAGCTTTGTGTAACTGATATCCTATTCACATTCTTTGAGCAGATACACATCGCATAGATTTTATTATGGTTTTATTTTTCACTATAGAAACCGTTGTAACTGTTTAGACATTTAAAAAAATAAATCCAATTACTTAATGACCACACAGAAACCTATTTAATCACTTTTTTTCACACAGGAAATCAGCTAGGACTTCTGGGCGAAGGCAATATCACACTGCTAATTTTCTTTATATATTTATTTATTTATTTGTCTTTTCCATTTAAAACCTTAACATGTCTTAAAGTTGAATTGAAGCAGAATTGTGTATGATGACATTACATGTTTTCAGACATGTTATTTTAATAACATTTCTTTCTTGTTTTATGCATAGATTTAAATGTAACTTACATTTTGTTAGATTAATGCTTAAAATAAGAAACTTTGCTTGCGGGGTGAAAAACAATATATCTTTCAAGATATATTCTATGAAAATTAGAAATTAAACGTCTGCTACATTTTAAATTCTCAAATGAATATGTCTTGTTTTAAACCTTTGTGCTGTGCTGAAAATTCCTTAACCTAATTTGGTGTTCCTAGGCAAAAATGACTGACCTTTTAAAAATTTATTGTAAGTCTCTCATTATGCTATATTATAATCAAACATTGAATTCAATCTTTTTGCCATCTTGTTTTCTTTCAGGTAGCACAGGTTTTGTATTTCTTTTTGGAACTGATTGATCGTAGGCCTCACTGATCTGAACTTATGCACTTTTTGAGTTTTTGAGTGAATTTTTTATTTTTTTTTGTAGCATTACGATTGTGATCAATGAGTTTCAAAAACAAATATAAAACTTGTGCTAATTCAAAGAAAACAAGTTAATTCAATATTTGGTAATAAAATAGCATAAAGATAAATTGATAAAAAAAATTTTGTAGGCCACTCATTGAAATACCATATGTGTAACAAAAATAGATAGACAGACAGACAGATGACTTATGACTTAATTTATGACTTTTTCAATTTGTTTCTGCGCCAGTTTTTCATATCAAATATTTGCCTTCATTAGCAAAAGCTCTGTGCAGCAAAGAAGAACAGATCAAAGAAGAGCATGATTGTGAAAAGAATTGAACATGGTCTCCGTCCCGACTGACTGACCTCTCATCCCAATAATATGAGAATGGAGGATGAAAGTACATTTAAAGATTGAAATTGTAAAGATTTACATGGCTATGTTGTTAGCGCTAGAATTCTGAGCAGCGACTGATTGAAGAAGATGGAATAAGAGGCAGATTAAAGCGAGGAGATGAAAGATGGACGTGACATTGTGTCTGGTTGTTCATTTCTAAGTGGTTCACAAGAGACCTTACATCTATTCCCAGGTATTTTCCAACAAAAGGACGTACATATTTAGGGTGTTTGCTTGGCGAGGTGCTTTGAGAAAATGAAAGCTACAAGGCCCCGGCTAATGAGTACAAACAAAAGCTCTTCCTTTTGATCCATGTCACAAGTTGCTAGCATAGAGGATGTTGCCAGATGGGGGGTGATTTATTGCTTTCTCGGACATGCATTATTTGACTACCTAGAATGCTTTAGGGACCTTGCTCACTTTTATTCACTCACCACTGTGCAAGTTTTTTTCTGCTAAGGGAGTGTATACAGGGCAAAAAGATTGCATAGCATTGTTTGAAGATGTTATTGTTTATATTCATCACAAGGTGCATTTGCCTTTGACATTGGTTTGTTGTGTCTACCTAAAGTTTGTGGATTGGAAAGTTTGAAAACAAAGTCTTGGACTGTGAAAGAGCTCAAAAGATTTGTGCTTTTTGTTATAAGTCATAAGCGTAACAAATCCTTTGACTGCAAGGTTAATTGTTTATAGTCACAAAGAGTCAATATTCAAAGGATCTTTTGTATTTAGTTCTAAGTTAATATGAAAACATTTCAGTGAACTAAATCATTACCCAGACCTTTTCTTTAAACACTAAGTCAAGAATTGAGATAGTGTTTTCATTAAATTGCAAATAGGAGTTGTAAATATGTTTTCCTTATGGCTAGAAGCCAACAGCTGTTTATCAAAGTAAATGATTTTAGCACAGAAAACGTATTTAGCACAGAGAAGGACTGTTTGCTGTAGCAATTATTTTTTAATGATATTGTTGTCAGTGTGGCGATGGTGTTGGCCCAGGGCAAGGCTTCACAAGAGTAAGGAAATCACTATTTTTGGTGGCAATATGTTTCACTGCACATACAGCATGTTATTTAATTTTTTATAGTGTAAAAAGCTCACATGCTAGCAAGCCTTTTTCAGAGCAGATCTTTTTGCATTTTTTAACCAAATAAAATGGTAACACAAGATTAAATGTGCAACTCAAAATATATTGTAGATAGTAAACCGCAGACAATGTGAGGAGGAAACAGATCATTAAAAAAAGTATATTGTGTCTCAATACAGTGGCAAGCAACAGAACTTTTTTTTAATTTATTTTTTTTTAGTCTGAATTTAGCTAAAGAAGCAGTCAAGTTGCCATTTTTGTCTGTTTATTGGTGATTTGAAGTGAATTATGAATGAACTTGATTTGAATGGTTTCTATGAATGTCAGCCTCCCTTGTGAAAAAGTGTGCTTAATTGTATTTAATGTGAACTTGTAGTGTACTTCAAATCTTAAAGGGTATTTAAAAAAACCTGGATTTGCAGATAAAATAATTAAACTTAAGTGTACTTAAAACAGAGTGCACTTTCATGACTCATGAATTCATGTTTCAATAATATTTTGTCATGTTTTAAAGTACACTTATTTTGATGTGTTGACTAACATACTAAAGCACATATAAAGTACTTGATTATAATTTTTCTTGTAGTGTGTATTTAATATTAAATAAGAAAAACAGATATTTTTAATGTACTAAATTACAACTTAGACATGACATACAAGATTCAGCAGAATGACATTATATTGTAGTTTACCATAAATGTTTTTCAGTACATTCAGCAGTACACTTTAACCATATTTGAAATACTATACAATTATAAAATTACATATAAAGATACACTTATGTCCTACTCATGTTTGTCAAAAAGCAATCTAAAATTATAATTGCATTCAATATAAATGTAAACTATAATACATTTGATAATATATTTAATCACAATTAACATGCAATTAAGTGTCTGAAAACATAACATTAAGTTTGTAATGTTATGTTTTGTAATGCTATGTATGGAATGTTATGTTTGTAATGTTATGTATGGAAGGGATAGTTTACCTTAAAACTGAAATTCTGTCATGTCGTTCCAAACCTGTATTAATTACTCTACTGTGGAACACAATAAAAGATATTTAGAAATTTTTTTTGGTTACCACAGACTTCCATTGTATGTACAAGTATATATTTGAGAAAGAAGTACAATTTAGCAGGTATTACAGAAATAATATATTTTGGTGAAGTCTTGAAGTATATCCTTTAATATATTATTTTCGTAAAATGTGCTAAATTGTACTTTTTTTTCACAAGGGTTAAATTTCACCCAAAAATAAAGTCATTTACTCACCCTCATGTTCTTCCAAACATCTGTGACTTTCTTTTTCCGTAAAAGACAAGGACAAATTCTGACACTAGATCTTGCCATTGAATTTGTTCACAGCAGAGTTTACAACTGATCCGATTCTCAAGTTCAAATCACTGACCCAGTGATTTGTTTGCAGCGACAAACACAGTCATCCGAATTTCTCCTTTTGTGTTCCACAGAAGAAAGAAAGGTTTGGAATGACATGAGGGTTAGTAAATTATGCCAAAAGTTTCATTTTAGGGTGACTTATACTTAAGTTCTTTCGTAAACTATTCCTAAGTCTTTGATTTGTGATCTGAAAGGACAAGGTTGGCGGTCATTACGGAATCACGACTTCATAATTAGGAATATTAATAGGTTTTTAATGAAGATAATGAAATCGCCTTTCTTACAGGATCATAATTCATTCCACGGCGGCCCACAGTGCTAACAACCTGAGCTGCCTCAGTGTTGTCCCTCTCGGCTTTTAAATTATGCCTCTACTTGGCAGCCTTTTAGACAAGTCTCCCTTTTTTGCTTCCCTCATTTTAAAAGACCCCTTCATGTAATCAGTTTCTTCATGCTCATTTTCTACATCCATCCCTTTTTTGGTGCGGCCCACTTGTCCGTTCTCAAGAGGCCGTGATGGTGCATTCAGTTAATCAGCGCTGTGTCTGGGCTGCTCGCTGGCGCTGAATACTGAGAGGATGGTGGCATGTGTCCCGTGTGCTGATATGAGCTCCAGTGTTCGAGAGATACGAAGCGAGAGCGTGCCATATCTCAGCATGCTGCGATGGCTATCAGACCTCCTCTCGGTGCCTAGGTTCGTTTGAAGCTCTGCTTGGCATCCTGAGGCAGATCTGTATTGATCTGGCTTTGTTTGGCTCCATTTGAGAGGCAGGAAAGCGAATGGGGTTTGGCAGAGTAGCAGAGTCTGCCGATCTGATAGACTGTGAGGAAACTTATGAGGTTTGCAAACTGCAGTGACCAGGGGCCAGGATTCTAAACCCTTACCATGTTTTATTATCTTCCATATTTAGAAACTTTACATGTAGCCTAGACCACAAGTCTCCAGACCTGGTCCTGAAGGGCCACTGTACTGAAGAGTTTCGTACTAACCCCAATTAAACATACATGAACCAAGATATTCAAGGTCTTCAAGGTTACTAAAATCTTCCAGGCAGGTATGTTGGGACAAATTGGAGCTAAACTCTGCAGGACTTTGGCCCTCCAGGACCAGGATTGGACACCCCTGGCCTAGACCAAGCTGTTACTAAAAGCAACATACCTTGGGGTCTCAAATCTACCTCAGACAGATTGAGAAACTTGATTACAAAATGGATAGCTGTGGACTGTAGGCTAGTCATCACATTATGTTCAGTGACATAAAAAGTGACAATATATGAACTTCTTAAAGCCACTTTTGTGACCAAATGTATTTTTAATTCTTTACTTGTCTCAGCAATTGAAAACAATATTCAAGCACTGTAAAAGGTTTTGCCACAAACGCAACTGACTGGCTTCTCTCCTGTATGATTGACATGAGTCTCTTCAGACCTTAAAACCAGTGCTTAATTTGAGCCGGATCCTGTTCCGGAATAATGTCAAATTTTGGATTTTTGCGTTCCATATTTGTTTGTAAAGATCCGGCATTAACAAGTGCATTAGATCGTGACAGTGCGTGCATGCATGCTAGACAGTGCGAGCGCGAGTTTATGTGGATGTATTTGGAGGTTATGCATTGGTCCTCGACATATTTTTGACCAACATCAGCTTTCTTAAGTTTAAAATCGCTCTCATTGATTGGTGCTTACTGCTTAACCCACTCTCTCCAAACGAGAGACTCCAACTTGTTTGCGGAGCGCCACACCTCACATCTGTTTAAAATCTGTTAATTATAAGTCAGATATATTCCGCATACTTATATCTTTCAAATATAGACTATGATTGTATTTTATTTTTATGAAAACATTTTTTTTTTAAACGTAACTTACATATAAATTTTCCTTAAATCATCCTGGCGAATAATTTTTGACCCAGGGTTTGAAAACCTGTGCCCTAGGCTGTAGTTAGGTCCATGCTGAAACTTGAAAACGAAGCTCTTATAGCTGTGGCATCATTGACGTCAATGAATGTTCCGGGAAGCAGTGGTGTATAAAGTACCTGAAAGCCATACTCAAGTAAAAGTACAGATATCTTACCAGAAAATTACTTTGGTAGAAGTTGAAGTCACCGTTTAGAATATTACTTGAGTAAAAGTCTTAAAGTATGTGATATTTATTGTACTTAAGTACGAAAATTATTTTTTAAACCTTAAATGTACTTAAGTATTGAAAGTAAAAGTACAAGTAAATGCAAAATGGAAAAGAAGCAAATAAATAAATGTTCAAACACAGCTTGAGTAGCAAGATTGTGTTCAGTTTTAACTTTTTCTTCTATTTTGTATTTTTGGGTAAGAATAAGAAGCACTTTGTGTGATATAGATCTAAGTGAACTATATTAAATAGGGTAGAAATATTTAGTCATATGGCTTTAATTTTATGCCAAATTTGGAATAAAACCTATTTTGTAAAATATTTATTTTATATAAAATAAAATAAAAATAATACAGTACATTTTTTACAGTACTTTTACTTCTTTTTAACTTTTTTTACTTTCATCTTTTGAAATGATTTCACTTCTGCAATAATCCGCTGATTGTCTTCTTTAAAAAGAGACCAACCTTAGGTCTGTATTCAAAAGCGTTCATGAATTATAACAATTTAAGTTTGAATAGTGCACTTTCAAGTCTATGTTCAAAAAGGGGGGGTGACAATTTTGTGGAAGCATTTATTGGAATTATAGTATTTGTATTGGAGTAAGAGTTTAAATTGCTGGTTTTCTTCTTTCTGTAACTTTACTAAGTGTTGCAGATAATGTGCACGTGTTGGAGATTACTATAATGTGCATATATTGAAGTCTACTAAAATATGCGTGTGTTGAAGTCTACTATAATAATTTATAATAATTATAATTTATGCATTTATCAGACGCTTTTATCCAAAGCAACTTACAGTGCATTCTATACACACTATACAGTTTTTACCAGTATGTGTATTCCCTGGGAATTGAACCCACGACCATTTGCGCTGCTAACGCAAAGCTCTACCACTGTTGAAGTCTACTATAATGTGCATGTGTTGAAGCCTACTATAATGTGCATGTGTTGAAGCCTACTATAATGTGCATGTGTTGAAGCCTACTATAATGTGCATGTGTTGAAGCCTACTATAATGTGCATGTAAAAGCGTTCATGAATTATAACAATTTAAGTTTGAATAGTGCACTTTCAAGTCTATGTTCAAAAAGTGGGGGTGACAGTTAAGAGGTTAAAAAAAAATAGGACTGATAAGAAGAAATACCTTGGTTGTTCTTTGCCAAAATTTTAGGTGCATCACTAAACAAAAATCCAACAAAATATCTGCCTGAATTTTCGGTTTTGGAACCATATCAAACGAGAAATGTTTCAGACGCCGCTCCACTTCACTTCACTTCAGCGCCAGGCGCGAGTCAAATGAGTGCGGAAACGGTACTGTGCTCGTATCGCGTGCTCTTCAATTGCATGCACAAAGGCACCGGCGCGCGCTGTAGCCTGAATCATTTCATATCAAATCGCGAAATAAACTACGTGCATGCAATGACGTGGTCAGTTAAGTCATGAAGTTACCAAAAGATTAAAGCTGCCTTAAAATTATGCATGCATGTAATATATTTTATATGAGTCATATTTAAGAACATGTCTCTGAAATCGTTTTCAAAACTGTTCTGGAACATCCCAGCACACTGTCTCCCTCATCTAACACATCCGGTTCAACTCGTCAGTTCATTAGTAGAGACTTTAAGACCTGAGGTGGGTCAGAAAAGGTGAAAAGAGTTGAGAGAAAATATGATGTGTGTCAGATCCGCGTCACGTTCAGCAGCGGCAGCTCTTAAAGAAATAGCAGCCAAAACAACCTAATAACCAGCTGCTGTGCTGTCTGTTAATCAAAGGAAAAAGAGGAAATAAAGAAGGTCCGTGTACGTTTTGATAATTTAATTTCCTATTTGCAATGGATTAACAAGAAATTAAAAGATGGCTCGTTTATTCGATTTTTCGTTTAGTTTAACAAACGGAAGACGAGATTTCGGCTCGATTTCTCATGTTTCGCTTGTGGTTTACAAATCGGATTATGGTTTCGATATTTCATTTGCACACGTGGGCGGCGCTGAAACGCCCCCTTCATCTGATTGGTCAAATCGCTCCACCTTCAGTACAAAAGTGATGTGGAAGTAAAAAAAAATCAATAATAGGCTGAACAGTACGACGATAATATGTCTATAACATTTCCCAACTCTTGTCTTTTATTTAGATCAAAAGGCACTAGGTTTGTGTGACACATGAATAAATAGGCCTAATTGTGGACATTAAATATAAATAAAGTTTAAATAAAGTTTGTCTTAAAGTTTTATTAGTTTTATTACATGCTAAAATGATTGATGTTTCTCTTTATTATGTTGGCTTGCAAGCCAACTTATATTTAAACATTACTGTAACAAAGTTCGTAGGTCGGGAAGAAGGAGACGGGAACCGGCGAACATTTAAACAAAACTTTAATCAAATAAACAAACACAAAATGAAAGTAAAGCGGCAGCCCCTCGCGGACGACTGCCGCACACAAAACACAAAATAAAGTCCAGGCCTGGTCCTCTCTCGTCCAACACTGTCGTCACTCCTCCTTTTTATCCTTCCGGAGCTCCTCCGTGGGACTCGAGACCGGTGAGTGGCGCAGGTGTCGTGCATTAGCCCCGCCCCTCTCGTCACAATTACTATTAATTATTAACATGAGAGATTAATTGACTCTAGAGCTTCAATGCTTCACCAAACTCGGCTCAGACCTTCAGACTGGTCTGACTCTTTTCTAACTGGTTATACCAGTGTTTCTCAACCCTGGTCCTGGTGTCTCCCTAATCAAACACACCTGATTCAACTCATTAGCTCATTAGAAGAAACTCCCGGACCTGAAATGGGTGTGTCAGATAAGGGAGACATACAAAATGAGCAGTGTTGGGGGGCGCCCAGGACCAGGATTGAGAAACACTGGGTTAAGCCCTGTCCACATGAACGCGGTTATTTTTAAAACCGCAGCTTTTTCTATGCGGTTTGGCAGTCGGAGCCTGCGTTGTTATCTCCACCTACTGGACAGTTTTTCAGGCTTCTGATCGGCCAACATGGCTTTACGGTTGAGATTATATCGCCACCTGTTGGTTTGGCATGCTCTTGACAGTGCTTCATAGCATGCGTGTTCAATTTCAATTTCTGTATGTTTCTGCTGAAGGGCACAGGTAAATATGACATTTATTATAATGGGTTTATGTGAAGATTGTTTTATGTTCACTTATATTAGAAGTTGTTTTTTTAAAGTCTAATAAATGTTCAAATTGATAGCTCTCAATTATACTGTGATGCCATTATAAAAATATACTGTCTTTATGTTGTTTGTACATTAATTTGATGATTGAATGTGATATTATTGATATTATT
>NW_015656265.1:313889-328207 GCF_001515625.1 Sinocyclocheilus rhinocerous
GAAAGCCCGCAGGTGATGGAGATTTACCGCTGATTACAGAAGCGGCTTTACTGATAAGATGCGCGTTAAATATCGCATGCGATTTATCGTGCAGCCCTAGTCTGAAGTCTGAGTGAACAGGGATGGACTGGCGTTAAAGGGGTCGGCTGATGAGGGTTTGGTGGGCTTCCTTGATATGGGTGCGGTCCAATCGAATGTAGCTCTTGAAGGCTTCTGATGACCAGCAACCGAGTGCTTGGATCTGCTGCTGGGAGAGGCCTTTTTGGACTGCTGTGGTTGCCACGCCTGAATGAATGGCTGGAAAAGTTATCGGCTGGGGTACCGGATAGGAGCAAACCGGTTTTGAGGTGCTTTTGAAACCAGAAACGAGTGTCGGGGCGGTTGGAGTCATCTGTGAAAAGAGGGTCTGATGGGAGTTTGGTCTGTGATTTCCGGAGCAGACGGAAGGCTAGGAGGGCTTTATATGGAAGTATGGGTGATTGGAGGTTAAAAAAGTAAATGAGGTGGCCTTTCTTTGTCTGGTCTGTCTTACTTTGCTTTATGAAGTAAGAGATGGTTTCATCACCCAGCACCGCTAGATTGGAAATAGTGGGGTTGAAGATGGATGTGATGGCGAGCTCAGAGAATCTGAGAAAAACGAAAAAAGCCAGGATGAACATGGTGTCAAGCGTGCGGGCGGTGTGGATGGAATGGTAACCTCTGCGGAGGATGGAAATACATTTAGTCAGTAAGGTTATAGGTTGCCTGGTGTCTGGGCTGGTGGGTTGGGCTATTTGGATGCCTTTGATGAGTAGGGAGGTCTGTGAATTGGCTATTTGAGGTGAGGGTGAACCGTAAATGAGTTTGTGGAAAAATTGGATTCCACTTAGATATCCTTTAATGGAGCTGATTTGGACCTGACCTCTAGTGCGTGGGCGGAGGACATGAGAGAGAGGAGATGTGAGATGAAAGGACGGCCCTGTGGGATTTGCGCATCGCAAAATTTAAATGGCCGAGAATGTATGGTCGTCTAAGAGGGTGGAAGCAACCAGAATCGTCCTGTCAATTTTTTCTTTGGGCAGAGAAGCCTGGAATTTTTGTGAATCTTAAGTTGGTACCTAAAAATTTGATGGAGGTGCTTGGGCCCGCGGTTTTGTCTTGGGCGGGAGGAATCCCGAACTCTGCAAAAACCTTTTGGGTTGTCGAAAGATGTGCGGCTGGGATGGAGTCGGGAGGCGAGATGGTTAAGAAATCGTCTAAGAGATGGATCAGGTAAGGTATTGTGTAATTGTTGGAGAGGATCCAGGAGATTGCATCTGACAACATGTCGAAAATTTTAGGGCTGCTTCTGCAGCCGAACGTGAGGTGCATGGAAAAGTAAAATTTATTATGCCAGCGGATGCCGAATAAATGCCAAAAATCTGGGTGAATGGGCATCACTTTAAAGGCAGAGGTGATGTCGACTTTGGCCAGGCAAGCGCCGCGACCTGCGTCTTTGATCAGGGTAATGGCTTGGTCATTGTCATGGTAGTGGAGAGTAAATTCTTCGAGCGGAATGAGGCTGTTAACGCTTGGGAACGGGGAATTATGCGGGGATGAGAGATTTTTTTCTGAGAATTTCCTGGTAGCTACGCCGATGGGGCTAACACGGAAAACATTAAAGGGAGGAACGGAAAATGGGCCGATCATGAAGTTGATCATGATAGTCGCCGAGCTCGCGTCTCCTGTGTGGAAAAATTGCGCAAATGACTTCTGTGTAATGGGTGAAAGCGATCATGAATTCGGCAAATGATAAGATACATGATGGATTGTGTGCTGTGTTTTTTAGAGTGACGGAGAATTCGCCGCAGTCAATGTGGCGATCTGCAGACGAGGGTGAAATTGGTGACAAAACACATTGCCGAGAGGAGCACTGAGCTGAAGCTCGGCTGATCGAGGAGGGGGTCGGGGGCTGGGGGCTGACAGCCGGAGACCCAGTCCTCGATGGAGTAGTGGTTTGCTCGGGCCGTGGGAACGGGACACTGCGGACCTGGCTTGCTTTATCCGCAGCTTTGGACGAAGGAGTGGAGTTTGAAGGCGGTGCCCCTGGCTGGAGATAAGCATAGAGGGTGTGGAGTTCCGCCTTGTTCGACTGTCGTGGGAAGTCGACGCCGGCACTGATGAGCGTTTTAACATCATGCAATCAAGTGTTCTCTGCACTTTGCATTGTTAGCTTAGCAACAGGCAGGGCTGGAAACGTGGGGAGGACGGAGTCCAGGGAGTGAATTTCGAGGGGGGACGGCATTTCATTTCCAACTGGTTAGGTTTATTTGGAATTAAAGTGATTTCTATATTTTATCCATTTAAAAGACTACGAAAGTGATCCCAGTTCTGCACATAAACCTAGCGCGATATATTTGTGTCTATGGTTAGCTGCGCAATGCCGTCTTTTGTGATTGGTCATAATACCTGCAGACTGCAGCCAATGGAAATGCTTCTCTATAGGTGTGCGTGCTGCTCCTCACAGAACAGATCGTAAAAGCAGACTGCAGTTTTTGTCATTCATTATAACAAACAAAGTGTAGAGACAATGTAAATAATAGATTCAGTGTGCAGTGTGAAGTTAATTAACTTCATTAATTAAAATTAACAGCTTGTGAGATCGCGATGAACTAAGACGAGTGAACGCTTTTAATGATTATAAAAGGAGTTTGCAAATGTGAAATTGAACTTACAACAGTTTTATACATTTTTGAATTTATACAGAAGTTAATGTTAAGTGACTTACATTTTAGGAACACTGCTGTCTGATTGTGCTCTATTTCATCAACGAAAATAGTTCCAAACAAAGTCACAGCTGATCCGCTGCGCATGTCCAAGCAAACACAGCGGTGTTTCGTTTATGAATGAATCTGCGTTTTTGAACAAATCTAGTGAATCAATGATTCAATGACCCATTCATAAAGAGAGCCACTTGCTTCGTTCCTAAATGAATCAGCCGTTTGAATGAATCGATTTAATGAATGATTCAGTGACAAATACAGTGACTTGCTGCCACCTACTGGCAGTTTCAGTTTCATTTTTAAAGTATAAATTGAGTCATTTAAATTGTTTAATATTTCTATATTCAAAACTTTATATTTAAAACATTAATTTAATAACATTGTTATTAAGACCTCCGAGTCTTGTCAAAAAGTCTGTAAATATTCCTTAATGCCACATTTGTGCTCTTCTGTGCCTTGCAAAGATGATGCTGATTTCATTTGACTAGTAACTTATTCTTCTTGATTGTATCTTATTATTTTAATTTAAGTTATTGTTTAATTAAAATGTTGATAAAAGTATGTAAATAAATTTTTTTGTCACAAAAGATGACATACATTTAATAAAGCTAGAGGCATCACAAAGGTAAAAAAAAAAAAAAATCTTTAAGTAGTCAGATATATCCTATACTAGGAAGGTTAATTTCTGCCACTGATCAGAAGGTGTTCCTAAATTTATTTAAAGTAGGAGCACAAGTGCTCCTGAAAAGAAATGTAAGTGTAGAGCCCTTAAGAATGTAATGCTACCTTTTAAAAACTAATTGCAAATGTTTATGCAAAGTGTAAACTATCTACAAATCTATTAAATATATTCTACAAATCTACAGCAATTCTGTACCACTAAATAAGAAGTGTTTTGAGGGCTTAGCTAAACAGGCCAATTAGAGACAATCATTTTGATTTTTATTAAATTCATTTTTTATTAAATCTTTCTTTTCTAATCAATCTTTTTAAAAAAAAATTTTATTAAACACAAGGAGTCATTAATAATGCTTACATTATAACATGTGCAAAATCACACACAACATATCTTTAATTTGCCCAGAATTGCAGGTGCCTGTCTTAACATCCAAGAAGGTTTAGAGAAAATATGGAATAATATGAAATAAGTTTTGTAGCGAATCAGCTCATAGGGAAATATGAATAATTAATCATAACTAGTTATAATTAATTATAAATATTTAGATCCGCTGTAGTCATATTCAAGTTTTCAAGTTGGGGTACTTGCAAGCTGTTGCCGTGTTGATTTTTTCCCTCTTCGGTTTGAAGGTTTGACATATTGCATAAATTGTAAATGACTGAAATGCATGTATTTAAATATTTTACATTCTACCAATGATAAAACTGTGGTAGATTGAGTTTTTCATAAAAAGTGAGACTGAAAACAGATGGTTTATGATTACTATTAGTGATTTTGAAGACGATTATAGTGATTATAACTCATTATAAAAATATTTATTTTAGGTGTGGAGTAGCATATGTTGAGTTTTGATATTTGGATAGGGTCATTGCATGGGCTTGTTTTGGGATATTTTTGATTTGCCTTTGGATTGGTTTTGTTACACAGACCCAGTAGTGTGTATTGGGATATATTCCACTAGGATTCTCCAGCAAAGCAAACAGTATTTAAATCACATCTGAATCTTCTGTGCACTTCCTGTGAGGAGTGCTATTGTGTGGCATGTGCTTCCTATGTAGTGTTTTAGTTCACTTACTTAAGCTTTTCCGTTAGCATGTAACTGCCTATGTAGGTATCTCATTTGATTTTAGAACAAAGCCTGTCCAAATTGTAGCTTATTCTGACCAACCCTAATGAAAATGCCAGCACTGTCACCATGTTGTACTGTATTTTAGCATCCATATCAGGTTTCTTTACTAGCAAACCTCATGTGGTGCCTTTGAAGTAAGTTGAATCCCAAAACCTTGAGAAATCCAGTAATAAGTTCTTATTGTAGCAAACTACAGATTCAGATTAGCCATTTTGCAAAAGCCTTTGCCACTTTTGTCTGCACTGCGCATCAGGTGGTCCATGAACGATCCTTGGGCAGCTTGCCAAGCCGGGTCTGAAGCGTAGACTACAATAGATCTAACAAGATTGTAAACTTTTTTTTCAGTTTCCTCTTATTGCAGAGGTGACACAAAACAAGAGACAATTCCACATTGAGTGTGTGGCCATGTGATGTGTGAAGCTCAACACAGCCCAGGTTTTTCTCTCTGTGAAAGCGATATGCTTGAGTCCCGGTGGATGGGAGCATCAGGATGTTGCAGGAACAAGCGAGCGCTCCAGAGAGGAGCTGATCAAAGCGGCTTCTCTTTCCCCGCCGCCGTCTTGTTGACTCGTGATGACACAAGCACAGACTGATGAATATTTGATCCCATCCGGGGTTGCACTTGACACAACTAGCGCAAACCCAAAGAGCAGCAGCACAACAATTTGGAACAGCGTGTGAAAATATCTGCTCACGTCTGGCGCCCACCATATTATTTTTTTCTTTGTTAAAGGAGGACACAGCGAGGGAAGGCAAGGGGAATACGAAAATGTCCTATTTGTTTATTGATGCCGTCTGCACAATATTCAGGCTTTACAAAGGGAGATAGCTTTATTTTAGAGCCACAGTGTTGTATGCTAACAATGATGCATTAGTAAAACATGCAAGTAGAGTTGTGGCCTTATTCCTTAGAAAATGCAGAATGAAATGTTGTTCTTTTTTTTCTTTGTAGTGTGGCGCATATGTTATGAAAAAATAGCTTTTGTGTGTGGGTGACACAATTTTGAATCCAAATCATGTTTTATAATAAGAGATAATTAGTACCCACAACTAATTAATTCCCTAGTTTTAGGTCAATTCTAGCTATGTTGTACTAATTTGTTTTCTCATTTTAGTAAATTAAATCAATTAACTAAAGTAAACTTAATAACCAATTAACAATAATTAATTGGTACCGTATGGTCACAATTTGACTAAACAATGGAACAAATTAGTACAACATGGAAACAATGTATTAAAACAAGGAATTGAATCAGTACTACATGGCTACCATTTACTAAAACGAGGGAACGAATCAGTACAACGTGGCCACAATTTACTAACATGAGGGAACAAATCAATACAACGTGGCCACGATTTACAAAAACGAGGGAATTAATCAATACAACGTGGCCACGATTTACTAAAGCGATGGAACGAATCAATACAATGTGACCTCGATTTACAAAAAAAAAGGGAACGAATCAGTACAACGTGGCCACGATTTACAAAAGCTAGGGAACGAATCAGTACAACGTGACCACAATTTACAAAAACGAGGGAATTAATCAGTACAACGTGACCACGATTTACAAAAACGAGGGAATTAATCAGTACGACTTGGCCACGATTTACTAACACGAGGGAACGAATCAATACAACGTGGCCACAATTTACAAAAACGAGGGAATTAATCAGTACTATGTGGCCACGATTTACTAAAGCGAGGGAATGAATCAATTCAACGTGACCACGATTTACAAAAACAAGGGAACGAATCAGTACAACGTGGCCACAATTTACAAAAACGAGGGAATTAGTTAGTACAATGTGGCCACGATTTACTAATATGAGGGAACAAATCAATACAACGTGGCCACGATTTACTAAAGCGATGGAAAGAATCAATACAACGTGGCCACAATTTACAAAAACGAGGGAATTAATCAGTACTATGTGGCCACGATTTACTAACATGAGGGAATGAATCAATTCAACGTGGCCACGATTTATAAAAACGAGAGAATTAATCAATACAACGTGGCCACGATTTACTAAAGCGATGGAACGAATCAATACAACGTGACCACGATTGACAAAAACAAGGGAACAAATCAGTACAACGTGGCCACAATTTACAAAATCAAGGGAATTAATCAGTACGACTTGGCCACGATTTACTAACATGAGGGAACGAATCAATACAACGTTGCCATGATTTACTAAAACGAGGAAACAAATCAGTACAATGTGGCCACAATTTACTAAAACAAGGGAGTGAATCAGTAGAACATGGTCACAATTTAATAAAAGGAGGGAACGAATCAGTAAAACATGACTAGGATTAACAAAAATGAGGGAACGGAGCAGTAAAACGAGGGAATGAAACAATGCAACGTGGCCACAATTTACTAAGTCGAAGTAACAAATCAGTAAAACGTGGTTGTGATTTCCTAAAAGGGGGGAACAAATCAGTACAACATGGCTGCCAGTTAATTAAAACAAAACAATATGCAACATGACAACGATTAAAACGAGGGAACAAATCAGCACAACTTGGCCGTGATTAACTAAAATTAGTTTCTAACTGTCAAAATATTGACTGAAACGATGTTTAATTGTTGATTCTCTGAAGGTGCAGTTTGACAGTTTCAGTGTCTACTTCATACAGTGTAGAAATAGTTTTGGCTAAAATATTGAGAGGCTTGAATTTACCATGTATTTCCTAGGGTCGAAAGAAATGTACTACGACTGGTTTAATTTTTTAAAAGGAGAACTTGACACCCTGACCAGCATAAATTTTCAAAATTTTATTTGCATTGAGGTGTTGTCATGCATTTCCTTACATAATTTCCCCAAATTTGTAAAACTGACAATACATGGATGGAAAGCCGGCTGCTTTGATCATAGATTACTATAACCATTTGCCAGTGATTTGCACAGTACAGCAATTTTACAGCACATCTATTTATAGCGGAAGGACAATAGCCTTTCAATGGACCTCTATCACTCTCAAATATTAGCGCTCATTTCAGTCTCTCAGCAATCTCCTCTCAGCAGTGCAGGGTTATTGCCTCTAGTGCTCTACATCTTCAAGGTGGATCAGACCAATTTAATTCCCCCGTACTGTTCCCATGAGGAAGCTTTCAGCTCCGGCCAGAGGAAGACCAATAAAGCGTGGGTATGAGAGTTCAGAGGTGATGTCTGCTAGAATGGACAGAGCTGTTAAAAAGCAAGTACAAATGCGTTCACATCTAGCTGTAAGTATGAACAACAGTGATAGTGACACTCGCTTTAGCACCGCTAATAACGGTGATCTGAATTTACAAATTGCACACTTTTTTGTAATAATTTATTTTAACACAAATAGTCAGAAATGCATTAATGTGAATAATAGTATCTACAGTAAACAAAAGGAAAAATCTAGTGTCAAGTTCTTTGTGTTTATGTTAGATTCTTTTATGGGTTTGAACAAAAATGTAAGAAAAGTTTTAGTTTAATGACTCTAAAAATGTCACGTGGTGTAACCATCAGTAAATGAGTACACACATCTTAATCATTGTTTTAAAAAAAAAAATATATATATATATATATATTCTTTAAGGTTAAAAGCATTGGTTTAATTTATTTATATAGAAGTATTATAAAACATGTCATTAATATCAAAGTTTTGGAAAAGTCACACCACATGACAGTTTATTGACTTGTTATAAAACAGCTGCATAATATCTTTTCTGGAAACATACATACACTTTTTTTAATGATGAATTGTGTGTGTGCATATATGTGTAATTTAATTATTATCAGTTTTGGAATCAGCTGTGCTGCTTCATATTTGTATGTGATGCATTTTTCTCCAGATTTAAACTAAAACCATTCCACTTTTACTTTAATGTTACTTTTACATTGATTTCAATTTACATTTAGTTTACCTTTACTTTAATTTAGTGTATTTTAATTTAGTTTTAGTCATTGCCATTTTTATTTAGTTGAATTTGATGTACTGTACTAAAATAATTAAAACTGAAATAAAAATAAATACTATATAGACATACAAACTAACAAAATGATAAAAATACTAAAACTTTAACAAAAATTAAAATAAAACCACAAAATATAATCTAATTCAAACCATTAATAAAAACTGAACACTGACACCTAAGATTTTCTGCCCAGAAGTTTTTTTTCCACCTGAAATTAAATACTTTTACATTGAAGAGGCATATTTAAGCCATTAAATGTATGAATAGCATTTTTTACTGAGTTTATGAATCACATTCACCCGATTATCAGTACCTTACACTGACCTGCTTTGAAACATACGACTCCACGCAGACCTTTATCTGTTTGAGGAATTTCATGATCTGCCTGCTTCAGTTCTCTCGACATCAATACATCAGGTATTCCAGATCTGGACTTAACTTGGTTTTTCCACAACCCTCCATTTCTCAGGTCATTGTCTTATTTCAAGCTTGACTTAAAGGGATCATATGATGCGATTTCAATTTTTCCTTTCTCTGTGGAGTGTTACAAGCTCTTGGTGCATAAAGAAGATCTGTAAAGTTGCAAACACTAAAGTCTCAAAACCAAAGAGATATTCTTTATAAAGCAGCATCATATGACCCCTTTAAGGCTCAACCATCATAACAAATGCTCTCGGATTCAAGTTGACCAAAAATCAACCCCAAACTCAAAATGAACTTTTTTGGGGGCACAATATCCTAAAAATAATAGTTTACAATAAAAGTGGTACCTTTTGACTTTGACCAGTACACAGCCACTCATATTCCCCTCAGAATTTTTTTACAGTTTTCTATATTGTAAAGAAGTTTTGACAACGATACTCTGTCATTACGATCCAAACAGAAAAGGTTGAGGCGGACGGAGCGAGAGTTTGTTAGTGATGAACAGATGCAGTAATGCTATAATTCACAAACACGTCCACCCTGTGGCTTCTCTCTTTGGCTGTGAGCTGAATTAATAGTTTTGTCATCTAATTTTCCATACACATAATAGCTCGCTGAAGATCACACACACGCTGCACCCCACTGCTTCAGAGTCCCGAGGCTGTGAAATGACGCTGTGCTGTATCACGGCCATTATTGGAAGTCTCTGTATCACACTGACACTTTGATGTCTTTTAAATATCTCACTACATCTCTCCCACTGGAAATCCTTCTGGATATGATGCATGTGGACTTCCTGCTTAATACAAACTTTTGTTTTTATTTACTACCATCTGTTTAATAACGCACAACACGTGTTCTTTTATAACGTGTCTGAAAAATACTAGAATGCTTGAACCTGATACAAGTTAGAAGCGTAGCAAAAAAAAAAAAAGGCTTGCTTGATACTCCTGTTTGTTTCTTATGTTTTATATCTTAGTAATGTAATATATGTACGATATTCAAAAGCTTGGTGTCTGTAAGATTTCTTGTTGTCAAAAAATGTAACACATTACAAGTAACACGAGTAACGTAATCAGATTACTTTTTTAAATAATTAGTAAAGTAATGCATTACTTTAAAATGTAAAACGAAATATCGGAGTTACTTTTTTCAAATAAGTAATGCAAGTTACTTTGTTTTCCCATTTGTTCACGGATACCTCTCCTGTAGCCAGAAATTGGGAGTGAGTGCAGAGGAACTTCCTTATTAATTTCACTTTTAGTGTGAAAGAGTCCTTACAGTTGCCAAAAATATAACTTTTGGGGTTTTAATATTAAAAACAAATAAGCAAGCCAAGCAAGCAATGCATTACTTTCCATGAAAAAGTAACTAAGTATCGCAATTAGTTACTTTTTTATGGAGTAACGCAATATTGTAATGCATTACTTTTAAAAAGTTACTTTCCCCAACACTGATACTCAAAAAGGCTGCATTTATTTGTTATAAAATACAGTACTATTGTGAAATATTATTACAATTCACAATAGATTTTTTGTTTGAATACATATTAAAATGTAATTTATTCATGTGGTAAAGCTGAATTTTCAGCATCATTACTCCAGTTTTCAGTGTCACATGATCCTTCAGAAACCCTTCTAATATGCTGATTCGGTGCTCAAGAAACATTTATGATTATTATTTTTAATATTATTATCAATTTTAGAAAACCGTGATACACTTTTTGCCTCAGGATTCTTTGATGAATAGAAAGTTCAAAAGAGCAGCATTTATCTGAAGGGTTTCTAACATTATACATTGTATCAATCAATCAATCAATCAATCAATTTAAAATTAATAAAAAAAATAAATACATTTAAAATAAATCAAATTAAAATAAATAAAAGTAGTGTGTAGTAAAATAGTAAAATAAATGAATGTATTAAAAATAAGTATTATTGTTGTTGTTGTTGTTTGTTTACATCTTTTTGTTGTTTTTACATATTTTTTTTCATCACTAGAGAAAATCAAATTCAGATTTAGAGCCTAAGTCTGATCATGACATTATGTAAACTATTCATTGTGAACTCCGATCCACAGCTCTTAAATATTTGCTGAGTGTGTCCCAATGAATGCAGCAGTTTTAACAGATCAGTAAATAAAGTGCCTCTCTCTGGAGATCTACAGATGCTCTCATACTGTCTTACTGCAAACCTGAAGCTGCTGGGAGTTGTTGTTCCTATCTGTAGCTCTTTCTGTAGCTTTATGGTAGCACGTTATTGTGTGGTTTACAGTATGCACATTTTGATGCCTGTGATGCACAAAATTACCATTGAAATGTTAATATCCTTGTTATATATATATTAAAAATATTTTAATATTATATAAATTCATTTTTTTTAATATTCAATTTGTTCTCCATCATATATCCCCTGGAGTTCACAGAATCAATTAAGCCAAGGTTTCCTGCACTAAACTATGTGACCATTTTCTAGTCTCTTTCTGCCCCATAATGGAAACAAATCTTGTAACTTTCAATTCTTACTAAAGTGAAAGCTGTGCAAGTGGCTCTTCTCTCTAGAGTCTTGACTTCTCAAACCACTTACTTCTGAATCACATTTGGACTATTGATGAAATTAAAGTCATCACATCAGAGACTACAGCTTGTGGCATAAAAGCCACAGTCTACCCATGATTCTCTTGTTTCATATTATAAAGAGACTGGTGCTGCATGTTCAAACGCTGACACAGTAACTTGTAATAATTCTTAGCTTCTCTGGGAATAATTGTTTCTGCACAGGAAACAACAAGAGCCTGATTCAGGAAAAAATGACAGGCCTATTACACACACACTTTATTTATTTATTTATTTATAGAGGCGGTTTCACTAGGGTCTTTGTACTTAGATTGGATTGTTCACAGAAATCGGTGCAGTTTTACCATTTCATAACAGCAGAACTCCCCTCATTTGTCTGAATAGCACAGCACGATTTCTGCATGGAGATTGCAAAATGATATAGCAGCCAAAATACAGTCTGTACATCCACACATTTCAGACCACCACTGTTAGTCACGGTAGACGAAATGTGTCTTTCTCTGAATGACTGTCTGAGGGTCCGGAAACTTACAAGATTAGCTTAACACCATTGCCATTTTGATATTAATTGCCAATTTTGTCCACACCACTTTTTGAAATAAGCAGGTGTGAATCTACAGTAGGAAAAATAAAATGTTTTGAAGTCTTCATTTGTGTGTGTTATAATAAGTTGTCAGTGTTGGGAAGTAACTAGTTATATGTAATGGAATTACATAATTTGATTACAAAATAAATGTAACTGTAAACAAAAGGGGGTTACATCTGAATATTTTCATACAGATTTGATTGATTTCTTTAACTGTCACCCCCCATTTTTTTTTAAATAGGCATGAAAGTGCACTATCCAAACTTAAATTGTTGTAATTTATGAACAATTTGGAATACAAACCTAAGGTTGGTCTCTTTTTAAAGAAGACAATCAGCAGATTATGGCAAAAGTGGAAATGTTTCAAAAACAATTTAAGTATCAAAAAGTTATAGAAGTTTAAATTTATTGTAAAGAAAATACACTGTACTAATTCTATTATATTTTATATATAATAAATATTTTACATAACAGGTTTTACTCTAAAATTGCTATACAATTTAAGCCTTCTGTCTAAATAAGTTATGTTCCAAATTTGAAGTTGATCTGAAAAAAATTGAGGTTTCTGTGAGATTTTATTTAGGGCGTTATACCACAAACAGCCACCGGGTGCCATCCAAACTCCATTGAATTTTTTTTAATGCATTTTTCTGTCACATATGTTGAAATTTCTCTGCCAATTTTGCTTCTATCACAAAATTGTTTTGATTGTAAAAGACCGTAATGCATTTTGTAATATGACACTTGACACCACCCACTAAGGGGGAGAAGACCAAAAGATTTAAAAGTACCATTTCCATGGTAACGCAATGTTCGATTACAAAATGGTTTTCACAGGATGAATCTTGGGCTTCTTAGCTTTCAAACGATATATCATTTATGATGATTACTAAAACATTTGATAGAGAAAAAGGACAACAACAAAAAAAGAGCGCCAAGCGTCCCACAGGTGGGACGGTGACAGTTAAGGGGTTTTAAAATATGAGACACCAATGTTTCAGGAGTTTAGGATATTGAATAGGAGACATGCTTATTCAATAACTGTTTTATTTTCTATTTGGGAACAGTTTTTTTCTCAAGGCGTTGTTGGATGCCAGTGTTTCCTGTCACAGCTATACAAAGATTTAAAATCTGTATTTAACCTCAGAACAATCTCAATGTAAAAAGAGATGTTAAAGTCTGATTTTGTGGTGGCTGTGCTTTAAAATTAAATTATTACAATCTTAATTCTTGTGAAGAAGGGTTTTTAAAAAATCTGACAGGAATCAGTGTTGAGTACTACTGTAAGGTTAACCCTGCCTGCTTTAAATGTTTCAAAATGATTAACAGTTGAAAACATTCGTTTGAAATGTAGAAACGTAATCAAAAAGTAATCAGTTACATTAATAAAGTAATTGAAATAGTTACACTACTTATTACATTTTAAATACGACAACTTGTTATCTGTAACCTATTAGTAACCTTCCTAGCACTGAGTTGTTATAATTTGTTTTTTACACTTTTTTGGTGTGTGATTTTCCTTGAACATTACTCCATGTACAGTATTCCAGATGTGTGAAATACCTCAAAAGGTAAAAGGAGAAAAAAATAACTCCATTGCTAGTTGCAAGTCAACAATTCCAATAAGTAAAAGTCTCAGATGCCATTTACACAACACCGTTTTCAACTATAAATGGAACACATTTGATGTGTTTTGGCCTTTCATTTTCACGACAGTGGAGATTTGGGTGCTTAAAAACGCAAACTTTTGGGTTTCAAAGTGCAAGTTTTTGATAAAAATACTGTTATCGTCTCTGTGGAAAATGGTGATATTGTGTATGAGTATTACGTGTTCATTTTATAGTTGTATCTAGTGTAACTTTGCAAAGTGACATCGGCAAATACTGGCCTGGCATGAATAATGCAGCGTTTTTAGCCATTGTCAGAGATCAGTGTGAACTGGAATTGGAATGTTGTAGCCTGTAAGCACAATTTTTCAAAAGCGCAACAGGAAACCGTCTGTTTTTAGTACATCGTTGTCGTGTAAATACCCAGTACCCAGGAGTAAATTACAGTTTAAAATATTTTCAAATTTTATTTTATTGCATGATTTTAAAGTTTATAATCAGATAATGATTTATACAGATGCATCTCTCTATCAAAATCTTTGTGCTTACACTTTCTTAACTTTTCTGAGAACCTTTTTTTTTTTTTTTTTTTTTTTTTTTTTTTTTTTTTTAAGCA
>NW_015656265.1:332057-354776 GCF_001515625.1 Sinocyclocheilus rhinocerous
CGCACACACACACACACACACGCACACACAGGTTTGTTTTTGTGAAAAGTGGGGACATCCCATAGGCGTTATGGTTTTTCTACTGTACAGACCGTATATTCTATTGCCCTACACCAACCCTACCCCTAAACCTACCCCTCACAGGAAACTTTGTGCTATTTCAGATTTTCAGTACACTCCATTCTGTGTGATTTATATGCGTTTTGAAAAGTGGGGACATGGGGTAATGTCCTGAAAAGTCACCTTCTTCTTGTAATACCTATGTCATACCCTTGTCATTATACAAATTTATGTCCTCATTTGTCACAAAAACGCGCGCACACACACACACACACACACACACACACTCACACACACGCACACACACCCTCACAAAACTCATTAAAACACCCTAAAACATCACCATATAAATCTGTTTAGCAAAAAGCCACCATTAATCATTTTTACAGTAAAGTGTATCAATATTACAAGCTTTCATAAATACCATCTTCATTGTGCTAATTCCATTTATTTGCAGATTTGCTAAAATAAACTCATTTTTCATCAGCCCTGATGCAACGCTGGTCCAAAAATCTATCAGACGTTTGCAGACGAGTCACTGTTTTTGTGTGTAGGTGCTGAAGAGCAGTCAGAAACCCAAAACCTACACTTGTGTAAACCCCTTATCTTCAAGTTTATTCAGGAAGGCAGCAGTTTGAGGGCAGAGAGAAAAAAGGGAGAAAAAACTAGGGCATCAAAAGTCCCGAAGGCTTTGAGCATACATTTTGCATTTATTAATCACAGCGAGCGCGCACCGAGGAGAGAGAGATGGAGAGATGGTGACTTTGCATAAAATTACGGTTAATAACAACTAATGATTACTGCTCAGATGAGTAATTTAAAAAGACAAAGGCCAAAACGTCTCGCATCAGACGTTTGGAGACGAGTCACTGTTTTTGTGTGTAGGTGCTGAAGAGCAGTCAGAAACCCAAAACCTACACTTGTGTAAACCCCTTATCTTCAAGTTTATTCAGGAAGGCAGCAGTTTGAGGGCAGAGAGAAAAAAGGGAGAAAAAACTAGGGCATCAAAAGTCCTGAAGACTTTGAGCATACATTTTGCATTTATTAATCACAGCGAGCGCGCACCGAGGAGAGAGAGATGGAGAGATGGTGACTTTGCATAAAATTACGGTTAATAACAACTAATGATTACTGCTCAGATGAGTAATTTAAAAAGACAAAGGCCAAAACGTCTCGCGGTATCATCGCGCGTCACGCTCGCGGATATAGGGTTGTTTTTTATCCCAGATCTTTGATTTTGACATTGATTGACAGCAAAAAGTACCTCGTTGGCTCACAGACGAGACGTAGCTGGGGAAGACACACTAGATACGGAGCAAAGCAGCAATCAGGGAATATTTGCCGAGCCGAAGGAAAGGAGAAGGACTATGCTCTTCCTACAGGCTATCCTGAGGAAAAGGATACTCAAAGGTACCCAGATTCTTTTAAAGTGTTAACTGTGATCAAAGACTTTCTTTCATCACCATCTAATGTTCGATTCAGGCTTTGCACGGTAGTAGCCTTCTCGAAATAATGCAGTTTAAGACGTGAAGTTGACGTTTTGGGCCATTTTAATACTTTTATGCACAGGTCTTCAAGTGCGTGTCCGTTTCGGCTGCTTGTATTTGTTGTAAATGTGATTATGAGTTTATGATAATACAACCTGGCAACCACAAATAAGGCATATCCCTCCTGCGATTTCTCTAGAGTCGGGTAGACATTGGATGCACCTTGGATTGGGATATTTTGAGATGAGTTTATGTAAATAGCTAGTTAAAATCCTGAAATGTAATTAGTATGCATGCTCACCCTTAATATATTATTTGTATGAATGTTTAGATTGTGTTTGTCTTGGAGAATGTGCGTTCATTTGTTTGATTGGTCTTTGTGGGAAGGTTTGTTTTCTTCTTAGTCACTCAGCCCAGATCTGTGTTTATTGTCACATTCACGCTGCTGTTAGTCTTACGGATGAAATGTGATGAAATATTTATGAGACGCTGATCACAGCTTTGAAATGCCCGAGAGGTTCAGTCAACAGGAGGAATCTGCCACCTGTTGGCGGATAAACAAATGGACAAGCTGCATGAAGTCCTCATGTGTCCTGTCTTGAGCTGTCAGTCTTCATGATCTTGAAGAGTGAAGGTTTATCTTTTTGTTGTTGTTGTTGTTTTGTTTTAATTTGGTTATTTTATATTGTGTTTTATGTTGTTTTGCTTTAATTTTGTTGTTTTATATTGAGTTTTATGTTGTTTTGCTTTAATTTTGTTGTTTTATATTGTGTTTTATGTTGTTTTGCTTTAATTTTGTTGTTTTATATTGAGTTTTATGTTGTTTTGCTTTAATTTTGTTGTTTTATATTGAGTTTTATGCTGTTTTGTGCTTTATTTTGTTGTTTTATGTTGTTTTGCTTTAATTTTGTTGTTTTATATTGTGTTTTATGTTGTTTTGCTTTAATTTTGTTGTTTTATATTGTGTTTTATGCTGTTTTGTGCTTTATTTTGTTGTTTTATATTGTTTTGTTTTATGTTTTATTTTGTTGTTTTCTGTTTCGTTTTATATTGTTTGATTTTATATTGCAATTGTGAAATGTTTTTGTGAAAGTATTTTTTATGCACTTGGCACTTTTAATGGCACTTGGTTTCATATATTGTAGTCTAAGGCATTCAGACATTTTAGTTTATACATGTAATTTATTTATTTTTTCTCTGAAAACATCCTATATTGTTCATGCATAGTATATTTACAATATTTTGACATTAGTGCTTAATTTTGTTTTTACTTTGTTTGTTTTTGTTTTGCAGTTGTAAAGCCAAACAAACCTATTTTTGATAAAGGTTGTTTTTTAATACCACTTGGCACTTTTAATGCCATTATACAGTATGTGCATAGGATAATGTTCATGGTTAGTACATATTGGAATTACACCAAAAAAATAAAAAATGTTGGGGGTTGTTTGGTTGTTTTGTGTTATTTTGTTTTTACTTTGTTTTGTTTTGCAATTCTAAAACCAAACATATTTTTGTAAAAATTAGTTTTTTAATACCACTGGGCACTTTTAATGGCATTATATGCATGTATACTATATTATTCATGCATAGTATGCATATGTACATATTGGAACAACACCTAAATGAAAACCCTTTCAGTAAAATATGGGACCATAATTTTTTTCAGTAAAATATTTTTACATTAGTGCTTCATTTTGTGTTGTTTTATGTAATTATCTAGTTTATTGTTTGTTTTGTTTTTGTTTTTATGGTTTACATGTTTGTTTTCCTTTCTTTTCTTTTCTTTTGCAATTCTGAAACCAAACACACATATTTTTGTAAAATGTTGTTTTTTTTAATGACACTTGATGCTTTTAATTGCATTACATGTATATATACTATATATTTTTAATGGCTAGTATATACATGTCCATATTGAAACAAAGCCTATATGAAAACCCTTTAAGTGAAATATTCAGTAAAATACGGCATCTAAAACACTTTCAGTAAAATATTTTGACAGTGCTTTGTTTGAATTATCACCTGCGTTCAGGCGGTTGATGATGACAACCAGCCAACTGCAGCAGACAATTTATCATAATCCTAAAATGACTTTGGCCTTTTTTTAGAAGACAGTGTCTGTCATGATTAGTATTGTTTTACTGTCACATTTATAGTGGAGCACAAAGCATCTTTTTTTTTCTGCAACCTTTAATACATTGTCAGTTATTTGCTTAAGTTTATGGAATATTATTAACAATATGTGTTCATTTTGTTATATTTTAACTTAATTTTAGGTTCATTTTGTCAATTCACAAGACAGAAACTGCATTTTGGCTCAGTGTTACAAGTACAAAAAAGGTACGCTCTGCTTTTATCTTCCACATTCACAAGCTCCAGATGCCTTGTATTCTCCACACACATTTACTCTTTGTTAGCTGAGACTGCGACTGCATCCTGCTTTAATTTGCACGGATATGTGACGGCACCTGCTATTGTCACGTAGCTGCAAGAGGGCAGCGTATGCATCTTTGTTCACGCTAGATGTTCACTCTCTTTTCCTAAGAGCAATGAAAATAAATAATGAACTCTCATTTGTGAGTCAGGTGTGCATGCAATTGTTTCAGAAGTGCAAGAACTGTCATGAGCAGCATGGTTATGATTAATTAGAAAATGCATAGGATTGCACTACTGTAGATATACTGCTGCTTCGGAGTATAAATCTCCTGTCGTGGAGTATATCATATGGGAATACAGTGCGATATAGTTAATGCCCATCAGCTACACTTTGTATGCACATCTTTCCTTTTCATCCAAGATGCTGAAGCAGCATCTCTCTTTTTTCCTCTCTCTTGCCTTGACGCCGCTTTCGAAATGAAAACAGCGGCTGATTTGTGGAAAATATTTCGAAAATGGATTTGTTTCCCTGGTTTTGTCATTAAAACCAGCCTGTGGGGTGTTCGTTTTTAATTAGTTAATTTTTCATTGTTTGAGTTTTTGTTTGCCCTCGTAAGGCCCCCCATCCTGAGATGCGGTTTATGCACACAGTTCTTTATAGTTTTAACATCTGTACTATCTGTGCCTAAATACTAGAAAAACTCTGTCTAGCATTTGATGGATGTAAGACTCCATTTCCTTGCAATATCTCATCTCCCTCTGAGCCCAAAGAGATGTTTGTTGGCTATTGAATGTGTAAATATGATAATTAGTGACAAAATATGAAAACATTATGTATGTTAAATTGTCACATAAATTCCATAATCAAAGCTGCTCTTTTGTAAAAGAAGTACACTTGTACCAGAAGTACACTACAACATACTTAAAAAAATACTTATAATGTGTGTGTGTGTATGTTATGTGAAGCATTTTTTTAAGAACTAAATCTATTAATTTATGTCTGTTAAAGCTACAAAAGGAATTTTTCTCTGTGTTTTGTTGGATGATTAACATTTATGACACAGAAAGCAACAGGAACATTAAACTGCTGTGAACCAATATACTGTTACACATCCATTTTCTTTCTCAATTGTTTACCTTCACCTAGCCATAAACAACTGTGTCAAGTCAAGTCATTTTCTTTATTTAGTCAAGCAAGTCACAAGTCCTTAAATTTGCGACTCGAGTCAAGTCATGTGACTCGAGTCCCCCACCTCTGCTGATTAACGATTGGCTCTTTTATTTAGAAGGCGGGGCTTCTTTCGATAGAGCGGCCATATTGAGTGTTGCATTTTTCCCCATTTAAAACTATATGAGTGACATGCCTTGGGTATTCTATAGTCTTGGTATTACATAGTTGGTCTGTTTCTTTACAAAGTGATCGCCAGCTGTCATGATAATACACCATTTTTAGTTGTTTTCGCGGATCCATGTGAACAGTGATCGATTTGAGAATGTTTTCCTCTGTATGCAAATCTTTACAAAAACGGAAAGGAAAACTTTAGTTTTTAGTAAATGTAACCTGAGTTTAGTAGTACAGATGTCTGAAGGGAACTCTATCGCCCCCTTGACTATGGAGGTTTGTTGGTGCCACAGTAAGGCAAAAACTGTAACACACTTAAAGTACGGTAACTTTTGTGTTTTCATTTGCATATGGCTAGCTTTAATCCTGTCAAAGATGAAACAAGCAGGGTAAATAACTCTCACAAAGCCTGTGGCATGAATTAACCTGATATGGTCATTGAGTGTAAAAGAAGTACACTTGTACCAGAAGTACACTACAACATACTTAAAAAAATACTTATAATGTGTGTGTGTGTATGTATGTGAAGCATTTTTTTAAGAACAGTAAAGAAGATTTTTAGCTGAATCCATGGTCCTTGGTAATTCGTGATAGCAAGCCAATAGCTGCTGTTTTTTAAGAATACAAAACACATAAACAGGCAATACAAAATTTATACCCATGGCTCCTCACAATATATTGAGGTCTTATGAAGTGAAACGATCGGTCTGTGCAAGAAACTGAACATTATTTACATACCTATTAAAGGGATAGTTCACCAAAAAATGAAAATGCTGTCATTAATTACTCACCCTCATGTCGTTCCAAACCCATAAGACCTTCGTTCATCTTCAGAACACAAATTAAGATATTTTTGATAAAATTCGAGAGCTTTCTGAGCCTACATAGACAACAACGCAACTGACACGTTCAAGGCCCAGAAAGGTAGTAAGAACATCTTTAAAATAGTTAATGTGACAACAATGGTTCAACCATAATTTTATAAAGCCACAAGATAACTTTTTATGCTCAAATAAAACAAGAAAAATGAGAAAATCACATTTTTGTCAAAGACTATGTCCGGTAGGGCTGCACAATATTGAAAAAAAACTCACATTGTGATATTTTGTTTTTCTGTGATATATACTGCGATATGAAAAAAAAAAATCACCAGATGACTTGAATAGCTCTATTTGAAAAATAATAATAATCAATGATTGGGGTGATTTTGTAGGTGAGTAAATCAGCATTGAAAATAAACAAATTACAAGCATAGATAAATATAATAGTACAAAGATACAAATGAAATAAGCGCTTTATATTTTTTCCAGGCAAGTCTAACAGTATTCAGGTACAGAAATTGAATAATCAATTGTAAAATAACACTGCATAGTCTTCACTGTATAAACTAAATCTATTAATTTATGTCTGTTAAAGCTACAAAAGGAATTTTTCTCTGTGTTTTGTTGGATGATTAACATTTATGACACAGAAAGCAACAGGAACATTAAACTGCTGTGAACCAATATACTGTTACACATCCATTTTCTTTCTCAATTGTTTACCTTCACCTAGCCATAAACAACTGTGTCAAGTCAAGTCATTTTCTTTATTTAGTCAAGCAAGTCACAAGTCCTTAAATTTGCGACTCGAGTCAAGTCATGTGACTCGAGTCCCCCACCTCTGCTGAAATGCAACTGACACGTTCAAGGCCCAGAAAGGTAGTAAGAACATCTTTAAAATAGTTAATGTGACAACAATGGTTCAACCATAATTTTATAAAGCCACAAGATAACTTTTTATGCTCAAATAAAACAAGAAAAACGAGAAAATCACATTTTTGTCAAAGACTATGTCCGGTAGGGCTGCACAATATTGAAAAAAATTCACATTGTGATATTTTGTTTTTCTGTGATATATACTGCGATATGAGAAAAAAAATTTGTTGTATTTGTTAGGATTATTTATTTACTTATTTAAGTAATTAATTTATTACTAGCCCCATTTAGCTCTTTGGTGAAAGAAGAGCATTTGCAGAGTGGCAGGTTTGCTAACACAGTAAATTTGTCTGTAGTATGCACTGCCTTTGATCCTGAAAGCTGTAGGTTGTAGCTGTAGTCTTTAAAAAAATGCTTGTATTGTAGAAAAGAGACACGCTCAGGGTCTAAATTGCCCGTTAGACACGTTAAATTGGAGGAAAAGGTATTGATCTCTGAAATGCCTACAAGACCAAATTTCTGATACAGTAGCCTATGCTTTGTCATTAAATTGGCCTTGGGGTGTTTTAGGAATTGAGTGACCTAGATTGATGAATGTTGTTACATTATGTTTTAGATGCAGTGTTGTACTTTTCATATTTAGGGCTTGGGGTGTTGTGTGATACTGAACGTTTTCCAGACTAGCATAACATTTACAAGACTTTTAAAAGCCTTACAGTGTATTCATGGTAATCATTTTATTATTATACACTTTTTTCAGTTCAGCTGACAATTGAAGTCAACATAAAATTTAAATAGACCATATTTACAGTAATTTAAAGTTAATCCCTGTCCTACACTTTCCCCTCACTCAGTATTCAGAAGTAAAAGGTTAGTTTACTTTGTCTAAGTTTGCTTTGCTTTGCTTTGTGTGTGCGCGTGTTTTATTTTTACTTGGACTAAACACTTTGCCTCCAACGTATTATTTTGTTTTGTCTTTTGTTTGGTTTGCTTCTTTTTGTTGTTTTGTTTTGTTATTAATTTGACTAAGCACATTGTCCCACCCTATTATTTTGTTTTGTCTTTTGTTTGTTTGGTTCTGTTTTTTTTTCTCGTTTTGTTATTAATTTGACTAAGCACATTGTCCCACCCTATTATTTTGTTTTGTCTTTTGTTTGTTTGGTTCTGTTTTTTTTTCTCGTTTTGTTATTAATTTGACTAAGCACATTGTCCCACCCTATTATTTTGTTTTGTCTTTTATTTGTCTTGTATCGTTCTGTTCTGTTTTGTTTTGATTTGTGTTTTGTTTTGTTTTTACTTAGATTAAGCGCATTGCCCCCATTTAGCTTTGTATTTTGTTTGGTTTGATTTGTTTAGTTAGTTTTTTATTTTGTGTTTACTTTAACTAGTTGTCCCACCCTATTATTTATTTATTTAGGAGGGGTGGGGTGTTTTTACTTTGATTATGCACATTGTCCCTCCCTATTATTTTTTTTTTAAATCTTTTGTTTTATATATGTGACCCTGGACCACAAAACCAGTCATAAGGGTCAAATTTTCGAAATTGAGATTTATACATAACCTGACAGCTGAATAAATAAACTTTCCATTGATGTATGGTTTGTTAGGATAGGACAATATTTGGCCGAAATACAACTATTTGAAAATCTGGAATCTGAGGGTGCAAAAAAATCTAAATATTGAGAAAATCGCCTTTAAAGTTGTCCAAATTAAGTTTTTAGCAATGCATATTACTAATCAAAAATTAAGTTTTGATGTATTTACGGAAGGAAATTTACAAAATATCTTCATGGAACATGATCTTTACTTAATATCCTAATGATTTTTGGCATAAAAGAAAAATCAATAATTTTGACCCATACAATGTATTTTTGGCTATTGCTATAAATATACCCCAGCGACTTAAGACTGGTTTTGTGGTCCAGGGTCACATATTAGGTTAGTATGTAAATGTTTAAGTATACACATAGTGCGTGCTGTTAATGTGCGTGGAGATGGTCCAAGTACTCATCCCTCAGGTGGTGTCACAAGCAGGCTTCATCTACCAAACTTCACTTGCTCTAATGTGCAGCTTTTAAAAAGGCAGATTTCATGAGCTCACATCTGAAGTCTTTCCCTCACCGCATGTGATTGTGGTCAATCACTCCAAAAGGAATGATGCTATAGCAAATGTCTGGAAGCACTGAATTTCCTTTTAACTGAAGGTGAGAGCAAGACCTTTAAAATACAAAGTTTAGTTAAGGTTCCATAGTAGCAGAATACACAGATGCACTGCTGAGCTTCGTCATTGTTCAGTATTTATTAGGGCCGTTGATCAATTAAAACATTTGAATCAGTTTAATTACATAATTTGCTGATAAATTAAATCACATTACTTCTACATGATTGGGACCTGCTGTTTGTGAGCAAATTAAATAAATTAGGGCATTGATTACATAAATTTTAAACAGAGTTAAAGATTCATTTCAGATTTGATTAGTGATTCATTTTCTTGAGTCTTTTTGCTAAACAGAATCCTATAGATTGAATAGGAATCCTATATATTATATAGCATATAGTATTCAGATTTTGCTTTAGGTACTAGAAGTACTTCAGGGGTGATGCCTGCTTCTATTTTTTAACCTTAATAAATACATCTGGGAAACGGACTAAACACGTGTCACTCTGTCATGTCACAACTGAAAGGATTCTTGCACTTAAGAGACCAAAATGCCTATTACACAGTATGCTGTCAGGAGTCAAACTAAATTAGCTCACATTAGTGAAATTAGTGTTTCATTTTGTTTCTGAACTTGAAGTCTGGCGTGAACGTAAGAGTTAGAAAAATGTGAGTCAATTGTTCGAATAATTTATAATCAGTTCATGCATCATTAACTGATAATAATTCAACTTACTCCTTTTGGCCACAGTATTAAATCATGTAATTAACATCTGTTATATATAGCTGTTGTAGCTCTTCCCTGCACTGGTTGCAGTGCTAATAAATTTTTGCCCGATTCCACAGGAGATTAATTACAATTTTATTGGTGATCATTCTTGCATGCTGGAAGAGTCGCATCGATGTGAGAATCTTTTATGAACTCCACGAGTTTCAGGAAGGGAATGTGAGTTTCAGTATAACCGTGATACACAACTAATGGAAAGAAGGTTGCACTTAGTTGTTTTAAATTGACTGTTCACCCAAAAACTAATATTCTGTCATAATTTACTCACCCTCATGTCGGCCCATACCTGTATAACTTACTTTCTTCTGTGGGCATAAAAAAAGGATATTTTGAGAAATGTCTGAGTGTTTTTGTTTGTTTCTTTGGTCCATACAATAAAAGTCAATTGTAACTAAAACTTTTTTTTAAGCTAAACATCATTCTTCAAAATATCTTCTTTTGTGTAAATGTAATACAATTGATCCATGTTTATAATTTTAAATTCACTTTAAAAGAATTTACGAAGAACAACTTCTTAAACAACTTTTTTAAGCTGAAGATAAATTTAATGCAACTTAGATAAGTTCAAGATAAGTAAACTTCTTAAACTTCTTAACCAAGTTAAAGAAACTTAAATTTTTTATGCAATCTTGCCATTTTAACTTCCTTATATGCAGATTAGAACTGTTTTGTTGAACCGTAGTTACACGGGATTCGAACCGGAGCTAAACAACTTTTTTAAGCTGAAGATAAATTTAATGCAACTTAGATAAGTTCAAGATAAGTAAACTTCTTAAACTTCTTAACCAAGTTAAAGAAACTTAAACGCAATCTCTTAAATAAGCTAAAGATAAGTTAACTTCTTAGATAAATTGAGCACAACTTCTTAGATAAGTTTAAAATAAGTAAACACAGTTTCTTAGATAAGCTAAAGATAAATTAAAACCAGCTTCTTAGATAAACTATAAAAATAAGTTCACTTAGCATTAAGATAAATGGAACTTGTTAGATAAGTTCAAGATAAGTAAACACAACTTCTTAGCTTAGTTAAAGAAAAGTCAACTCAATTTCTTAAGATAAAGATGAGTTAAAGGCAGCTTCTTAAGCTAAAGTTAAGTTAGACGTAACTTCTTAAAGGGTTAGTTTACCCCAAAATGAAAATTCTGTCATTAATTACTCACCCTCATGTCGTTCCAAACCTGTAAGACCTTCGTTCATGAACACAAATTAAGATATTTTTGATGAAATCCGAGAGCTTTCTGACCCTGCATAGACACCAACACAACTGCAATGTTCCCAGGCCCAGAAATGTAGCAAGGAGATCTGTAAAACAGTCCATGTGACATCAGGGGTTCAACCGTAGTTTTACGAAGCTATGAGAATACTTTTTGTGCGCAAAGAAAACAATAATAACATAATTTATTCAACAATTCTTCTCCCCCGAGTGTCCGTCTTCCGCCATTTTGGAGAGTACCACAACGCATGCGCGCGCTTTATTCTGAACGTAAACAACGCTGATTACGTTGATTACGTTCTGGGGTACTCAGATTAAATTACGGTTGAACCACTGATGACACATGGACTATTTTATCAATGTCCTTGCTACGTTCTACGTTTCTGGACCTGGGAACATTACAGTTGCGTTGCTGTCTATGCAGGGTCAGAAAGCTCTCGGACTTAATCAAAAATATCTTCATTTGTGTTCCGAAGATGAGCGAAGGTCTTATGGGTTTGGAACGACATGAGGGTGAGTAATTAATGACATACTTTTCATATTTTGGGTGAACTATCCCTTTAAGTTAGAGAGAAGTTAACCTCAACATGTGAACAATAACAAAAGTTGCATTGTGGCGTTCTCTGGTGTTGGAGCTAACTGTTGTTTAATGCACTCAGTATCCGAAATGGTTTGTTATTGACAGCTAGATTCTTACTGCAGTACATTACTGCAATCATTGAGTTCCAGCAGCCTTCAGGGACCTAATATCTGGAAGAGCTTTCAAGCTAATGCCTTAATACAGGTTAGTGGCTATGTTTAGCATTGGCAGAAATGTAGCATTGGCACTTAGTTTTCTGAAAAACATTTTGTTACCTCCTGTTGGCCTCCTGAACAGCTTTGCCCTACATGTAGTTTGCCGATGTGAAGCTCATTTCTCCAAAGAGCAAAGATGCTAAAGCCCTTTAGCTGTTTTCTAGCTAAAACTGCTAAGCAACAAGGTTTAGTCGTTGCTTAATTCTTCTTTGAGCTTCCCTCTGTTCACAAGCAATCCAGATTACACCAGAATTTTTTTTTTCAGGGAGAGTCGTACAAAACTACATGGAGAAGGAAAGTGAAAATGTTTAAAGCTGTGGAGACGCGTGTGCTGCCTGCCCTCATTGTGTCAGGTTGTTGTATGTTATCAGCACAGAGGCGAGAGATTCAACAACAGCTTTAATTTGAGGGAATAAGAGGGAAACATGGGAAAAAGAGCGTAGCAGCTTTTGGGGATCCATTTGCATTTCAAGTGCAGGTTTGAAACGTAGTAACATGCTGCTTGTCTTAATGGCTGATTCTTCGTTCTCAAATGTGTAAAGTTATTAAACCACAGGAGTCACGATTGTGGTGTACACTTAGGAACAAGTGCAACCGAATAGATAAATATCCCATGATGCTTTGCTGCCTTTCTTTCGTGAAAATTTCATGAAACCCATGAAATTATTTGGTCTGTTTTCCAGGAAGACAAAGATTTAAAATTTTCTCTATGTTTTAAATAAAGTTTCTTAGAGTACGTTTTACAAGAAAATGCTTCTTCGGTTTAATGTTACTTGCCTCCCCCCCCAAAGTAAAAACTCTTTCAAATTTCGAAATTCCTTTTTTTGTTTTAGTGTACACGAGTTGTGTTCTTTTCACTATAAATAATATTTAACAGTGTGTTAGCAAATAGATGGCTACAAAGCTACCAAACATGGACTTAAACCGCAAAACATTTAGATTTTATGTAACATTTTTCTTTCTTTTAGGTATTACAAGTCTGTAAGTTGAGAGATGCATTTATGCCTCTTCTATTATGGTTGGTTTGCAATTTTTCACATTTCTTTGTTTTTCATTTTTCATTTACAGACAGAAAAAAAAACTTTTAACAGACCACACCAAAATGAAATTAAGCAAAAATTGAGGAAATTTCAAATTTTGCTAAACAAATCACTGTATTATCTGTCTCTTTGATAGACTACGTGGCCTTAATACTTCTAGCTTTTAAACTTATTTTATGTAATTTTCAAATAAATTATACAGATGAAGACAAAAAAACAAGCTCGGTCTTTAATAAAATGTATGTTGCTAAACATTTTTATTAAAAAAAAGTAAAATTAAATTTGACAGGGCAAGTGAAAATATTGGCAAGTAACTATGATATTTGTAACGGGGCGAACGAGACGTGAGACGTGCGGATCCATCTGCAGGCTTTTATTAGACAGAGACATGGCATGGGTCAAACAATGGCAAACGGGTATATTGAGGGCAAGACATAGGAGTAGTCCAGTAAATGGGCGTGGTCGATCTCCGGCGAACGTAATCCTGAGGGCGAGGCAAACGGGGAATCCACAAGACGAGCTAGAGTCCAGGCGAGGTGCAAACATAGTCCGAAACAGCAAGATAAAGGGTAATTCTTCAGGGCAGGCAGAGATCAGACAAAACAAGATAACAGGCAAGGATAAAAACACGGGTAAACAGACTAAGAACAAGGCTATACTAGATTAAGAAACTTGGAATGGCTCCGTAAAGTAGCTATCGCTATGAGAGAGATATGCGCTAAGCAATACCCAGCATTGAATGGTGGTGTGAGACTGATGTATATAGTGTGTGTTATTGGTAGCAGCTGTGTGTGATTGGTTTCAGGTGAGCTTGTGATTAGTGCAATGGAGCATGGGAAATGTAGTCCAGGGTGATGTGTAACAGTCTGTGTAGTGTGAGAGTCCATGTGGAGAGCGGGTGACCTCTGGTGGTGAGTGAATGGAAGTTTATAGACCGGATTCGTGACAATATTTGGGACAGCATTCACTTTTGTTCATATTGTAGAAAGATTATTCCAGCATTACTGTATACTGTATTGTATTCTGATATTTTATGTATTTATTTATTTAGCTAGCTAGCTAGCTATTGTTCCTACAATCAACAACCACTGCATTTTCAGTCATATAAGTGTTTTTTTTTTAATGTTTGAGTATTTTATAGTAAGACTACAGTACATGCTGTTTTTGGGACTCCCTTAAACTGTTAATTTACCAATATATCAAATAGCTTCTGTAAAAGTCCTTTATTATTGCATCATTAACATTCAACATGCTAATTTATTCAAACCTAAACCAGAAAGGTTGACATTATTTGTACGTTTTTCTGCAGGGCCCAGAATTTATCTCTCCGGCACTTCAAAGTGAATCCGCTAATCAATTTTGACTGTATTAATTGCCATTTAATTATCTTTTGCATCATCAAAGAGCCTCAAATAGGAGTCATTATCAAATATGTAATATGCTAGTTCATTTAACAGTCTCTAAGTTACAGCAGCTACTTCATTTATGGAAAAAAAGCCTGATAGCAAACACACACTCATGTCCCTGATGTAACATGCTTCAAACGCCGGCTCAAAAAGACTGTCAGAAAGTTAGCTAACACGCCATGAGTAATTAAACAGCACAGCCATTGAGTAATTATATAGTACATTATGTAGCAATTCAACTGATGTTCTCTATTACAAATCATGTTAAGAGGTTATTAAAAAATCTTAAGTGCCTTGACACTTTTATGAGCTTTATATAAGCAATGTGTGGTGAAGAAGCTATCTGTAGCTCCCACTTCTAGTTTATCTTGTATTCTACCCCACTTCTCTATATCCTGTATGTTTTTCTCCTATTCTTTGATGGATGGCAGACCATCTGATGAATAATCCTCAGCCACATCAAACGCTTGCATCGAGGTGAGGGAATTGTGCCAGGAGAGATATTCATCGCATTAGATCTAAAAACTAAATTTGGCGCATCAATAAATCCAAATAAAATCTTGACTTCCCAGATAACGTAGTGTTTCAGGAGTGTTGTGTAACAGACTGAGGAACCTAGATTATTTTAGACTAGAATTCAGTCTTAATAACTGATACAAGAGGATGCAAGAGGAATTTAATGATACTCTACTGATAAAGAGGTTTGTTTGTATGGTTGTTTTACTGGTTGTGCGAATTTATGGACTTGCATTTTAAATCCATTTAAAGACCCATTAAATGGTTTGACTAACTCATTTTCTTTATAAAAAGACCATTAATAATAACCTGCCTGATTGCAGTAAACCAACGTGCAATTCATTTTATGTTCATGCCACAGAAAATAACCAATAAATGTACATTTGTAGAAAAAAATTACTGATTTTGTATGAATTTATTAAAAATGAAACAAAATAAATTAATAAATGCTACAAGTGATTTTAGGCAACATAATATTTTAATGAAACGTGTGTAGAATTAGTTTATTTGTGTGTGTGTTTTTTTTAAGTGAGTATTAGCTGACAGCAAAGGTAATCTAAATGTAAAAACATGCCGTGGTGCATAAAAAATAAACAAAAAATGCTACAAGTGATTTTAGGCAACATAGTATTTTAATGAAACGTGTGTAGAATTAGTTTATTTGTGTGTGTGTTTTTTTTTTAAGTGAGTATTAACTGACAGCAAAGGTAATCTAAATGTAAAAACATGACGTGGTGCATAAAAAATAAACAAATTGTAAAAATATTGAGGCCACAAATAAAGAATTTGATCCCACTTCTTAATTTGTTCTCTCATTTTAATACAAAAAAAAATTGTACAATGTGGCCACAGTATAACTAAAATTAAACCGTGGGTAACCAATGAATTACGTAACTAATTAATAAAATAAGGCCACAAATGAATGAATAGTGGGAATGGATTCTTAATTTGTGGCAAAAATATCTATATTTTTAACCATTTGTCATAATTTCCACATGACAATTTCAACTGATTAAAAAAAAAGAAAAAAAAAATATGATAGTGATATATTGTGCATATATTGTGCAAATTATTTTTAAGATATGGCTGATTGACTTATAAAGCTGGCTGAATAGTCAGTGACGAATGGAAATAAAAAAATTAATAAAATAAATAAATAAATTGTGTTTCTGATGTATGTCGTCCAAACTATCATATTACCAAAGCTATAATTTGTGAAATTAAACATTTTTAGTTAGCTTGCAATCAAACCATTTAAAATACTACCTGATCACGCTGCTAGCATAGCATTCTCACTTAGCCTGTATCAACCTGAGGACAAACTTTCAGTATTTGATCAGACGACCCTTACAAAAATTAACCATGGTTTCACTACAGATAAAACCAAGAAAACATGGTTACTATAGTTAAATCATAAATGGTTTTGCTACACTAACCATAGTTTAACCATGGAATTTGTAGTAAAACTGTGGTTACACATGGTAATGAATATGTAAAAAAATTGAGAACAACTGTTCATTATTTGATTAGACTGCTGTATATCAAATCCAGTGTCTATTGGATCCAATAACTAAAGTAATCAACCCATTCATCGTACTAGCTTTGCATACTGTTAGCATAGTATTCTAGCTTAGCCTGTATCAATGTGCTATTTTGATGAGATCTTTAAAAAATTCATGCATCCTGTTTTGGAGTCATTATCAGTGTACTCCAAGGCATCTTGGGATTGTGATTGCCAGTTTGTCACAGAAGTAGCCTGAAATATTTAGACATTCACCAACCCGAGGCCGGAACATAATCCGAGACCACCTGGAACAAAAATACCCATTTACATTCTGATCGGGTCTTGATGTTCTCCATGGAGCGAGTTTGGGCACAATGCAGTTTTGATTTGGTATTACATTTTAAGAGCACCATTTCAGAAGACATTATTTGCGCTTTGATAAGACTGAGAACATAGCCTTTCCTGATTACTTAGAGTAAAATCCTACCTGGTTTTACCACAAACAAATTACATACAATTTTTGTTGTAACATGAACTTTTTTTTAACGCACTAATAGACGCCGATACCCCCAAGAAGTTTCCAGCAATTTCATTTCCGACCATCCTCTGTCGTTAGAGGTTTTTACCTATGTAAATTTGTTTGTGGACACAAGGTTTTAATTTTATATGCTGCCAGTATTGTACAATTCTGCTTCAATAAATTCCTGAAATGCAAAAGAGACTGATATACAGGGGCAGATGGCTGATTCAGAGTCGCTCTGGGAAGCGGCTGAAGAGGACGGAGGAGCGGTTTGTAGCTGGAGCTGCTTGGTGTCATTGTTGGTATCCGTCTAAAAGGGGTCCCGGGGGAGACAGAGAGGGAAATAATGTCCACTTCTTTTTTTAAAGTTATTTTCGGTCACAGAATTGTTGAGTGTCCCCGTCGTTGTTTTATACTTTGATTTGAAACCACAAAGGCTAGTTTAAAAAGGTCTTTTTTATTTGGAAATACATAAAGATGTATTTTTTTTTGAGAGTGGGGTTTTAAGTTCGGATTTGGTCATTTAATCAGGCAGGTGGAGTCACATTTATCGGATTTGTTGATTAAATACTGAAGGGAAGTTTCTGGAAATGGTGTTATATTTGTGTTCTTGTGACTTATGGTAAATGAATTAACTTCAGGGTTAATGAATCTTAGTAATATATCTTACCATGTTAAATGTGTAATTCCATAGATATTTTTTTAAAGAATGCATTATTTTTCCATAATTTATATTACTTTAAATTGCAGTTCCATTGCTGAGCTTTTCCATTGTTTTTCTATATAAACTTGCTAGACAGAGGTGTTTGACTGTTGCACTCAAATCTTGAGACTTTGCAGGGGTTTTTTTTTCCCGTTTTGCTGACCTGGGTCTTTAAGTTTTTAAACACAAATGTGATGTGCGGTTTGCCCCTTAGTAGTGTTTTCTAAGATGTTCTATCCATTTTCAGAGAAAATACAGAATTCTTTGTAATTGTGGTTCAACACTGTTATCCTGCAATTTTTGTCCCTTGTAAAATAATTGTTTGATCTTTTTGAAACTGTGCGCCTTTTTGAGCACATGGTGCAAATAGAATGTTTCTTTCAAAATAGAATGTTTCATTTTGCAGTCTTCATGCTTTATTAGTATTTCAGTATGGTAACACTTCTACACTCAAGATTTCAACTCTGTCATGGCAATACACACTGTAAATAATGTGATGTGATGCAGTACTATTATTCAATACATCTATTAGATGTTATTACACTGATCTTCAACCCTGTAATACAATTAAAAAGTATTATTTATTGCTTGTTTTATTTATTTATTTAGTTATTTTACTAAATGTGTTACTATGGAAATTCAAAATGTATGTTTGCAGGTTAAAATAATGAAATAATGGGGTTGAAATAGGTCTGAAAATGTATGGTTAAATGTATATGTTTTTTATTTTATTTTATTTTATTTTTATGGAGATTCCAAATTGTTATAGGATTTAAATAAATTGGGTTTCAAAATGTATGGTTACATTTTGGTTCATTTATTTATTGTATTGTATTGTTACGGAGTTGAAATAATATAGGTTTCAGTTACATTTTGGTTATTTATCAATTACATTTATAAGTATGAAAATTCAAATTGTAGTGTAACGGGGTTGAAATAATGTAGTTACGATTTAGTTGCATGTGCTAAAATATAGGTAACTTTGGGGTCATTCGATTTTATCAGGTTACAGCAACAGCAGTGTTTTTTGATGATTATATCAAATATAATTACTTATCCAACAACTGCACATATTCACTTTTTATAATGTATTTTGCAAGACATTTTAAGATTGAAAAAACATCGAGTAACCGTTCCCTGATACTCTGAGCCTCAGGTGGGCAAACAGTTTTTTGAAAGGTCAGCAGTAACCTTTTCATGTGAAATTAAAATAATTGACATTCAAATCTGCGCTTTTTTCCCCCCTAAAAACGACCCATAGACAATAGCCTGAAGATAACAGAGAAGACGGCCACTCGTTTCTCCTTCAAGCCGAGCGTTTTTAGCTGTCTTTTACATCCAGCAGGATGAATTGCTCTCATTCAGCTCAGAGATTTACAGCCGTGTGAAGCAAATCAAAGGAGAAACCAAAAATCTGTAGGGGAGGAGGAACTGTACAACCCCGCATGGCAAAAAGACAGCTTGTGTAGAGTTAGCGGAGAGAGAGTGTGTGTGTATGTTCACACACACACACACACACACACAGAGTCGAAGCGTGTGACCAGACAGGGGGGGCGCTTGCTTCTGTTGCTCTCAGAGCTGTGCTTCTGTCTCTCGGTTGGAGTGTGTGTGTGTGTGTGTGTTTGAATCAAGCACGCCAACATGCTCTGTGGGCTACGGAGAGAAGTCAAGACCAGTTTTGGTGAGAATTGCTCTTTATTGGATTCAGGATTGGTTTATTAAAAGTGGATCCTTTAGTTTTATAAGGGAGAGCTGTGTGTGATTCTCAGCATAGGGAAATCTGACAGACGTGAGGTGAAGTTCAGCCAAAGTTTGCTTGTCAAGATGTTCGGTTTGATCTTGTTATTTGGACTGGGTGTCTTGAAGTTTAATGGCTGTTTGTGTTGTAAGGACTAATGAATGACATTCAGGAATTGTGAGACTGAAGCTGAATATATGGTGTGTTGTATATTGTGTTTTTTGGAGATATTGTCAGTTTTATACATGCTGATATATTTTTTCCATTTTCTGTAATGATATAAATGACCTATTTGATATTTTAAGTAAAGTGTGCTACAACAAAGTACCGTAGTATTACCATGTTTTTTTGGATATGGTACAATGGTAAACACCATGAAACCTGTTTAAACATTTTCAGGTCATATTTCACCCCAGAATTGAAAGAAAGACAGAAATTAAACATCTTTTAATTTAGTTTTGGAGTGAAATTAGATTGAACAGATAATGGCTCACCTTTTTTTTTTTTTTTTTGAAGTACTTGCAGTGCCATGTAAATTCCCTGGTATTTGAACTCCGTAATCATCCAGTACCATGGTATTTCCATCTGACACATCACTGTACAACATTACCACCAAAGCACTTTGTGTGAAAAGTGTATGCTAAAGCTGCTGTTGCTATGGCAATGAAGGGTCATAAATATCGAATGCATAAAGCGGTCTGACTCAGTCTCCATACGTTATAATTGCTGTTTCATGCGTTTAAATCGACATACAGTAACATGTATGTAGATTCCCACTGTGATCTTTTTTTGCTGCTCATGAATGACACAGTGTTTGGAGATGAAAACCGTATTTATGGGCTCCGTTGAGTGAGTCAGGGGACGCTGATCTAATGAAGAGGAGCAGAGGAAGCCGTCACGCAACAGAGCTCAGTCTAATGTTCTCCCAGCGGGGGCCACAGACGCAACGACTGTGTGTGTGTGTGTTAGTAATGATGCTCAGACACTAGCTGAGATTGAGAGATCTTATCATCTATAAGCATGCTTTGCTTTACTTGCTACCTGAGCTTGTTCAACTATTTTTCAGTTCTACACACACACACACACACACACACACACACACACACACACACTACAGCCAGGTTATGTTCTGTCTGATACCATCTGCATGTTTTATGGGCTTAAGCTATTTATCTTCGCACCTTTTTTGTGTATTTTTTTTTTCTTTGTTTGCAGAGTTTCCGAATGTGTTGATGGTAAATTTGTTAAAATTAATTAAAAAAAAAATTTAATTGACAATTAACTTGCTAAATAGTTTGTACACACACACACACACTACAGCCAGGTTATGTTCTGTCTGATACCATCTGCATGTTTTATGGGCTTAAGCTATTTATCTTCGCACCTTTTTTGTGTATTTTTTTTTTCTTTGAGCGCAGAGTTTCCGAATGTGTTGATGGTAAATTTGTTAAAATTAATTAAAAAAAAAATTTAATTGACAATTAACTTGCTAAATAGTTTGTACAAGTGATTGAATCCAATAGCAGTATTATAATTTTTTAAATTAAATATTTAGCGATTTGGCTTTCAGCACCTTCTGAAATTGAATAAAAACATAAAGCAAAGCAAATTCAGTGCATCGAAAAGCAAGCAAGTTTAAAAAGCCCAACACAATAACAATGTACTATAAAAAATATATATATTAAATGTTTTCATAAATTTAACTTAATATTTAATGAATTATTATTTAAATATTAAATATATTTAATGGTTTGGCTCGCAGCACCTTTATAAATAATAATAATTTAAAAAAAAACACCTGATGCACATTTTTTATTCATCATTTTGTCGAAGTAAAAGTAAAAAGTATTGTCGGCGCCAATAGCCTCGTGGGCTTTATTTCTATATTTCGGACAAACAGAACCCAAACTCACACCATTAGTTGAAAATAATCAACGTTAGAAACCTTCATCAGTAACAACACGTTTAAGTTGTAAAAACACAATTAATGTACTTGCTTCTTACTGTTATTATTTATCAAACATTTTAATTTTGCAAAAAGTGCGTCCAAACAGCAAGCAAGTTTTTCAAACATATTGAGCCCAATAACGCTGAATATACATGATGACTGCAATCAAATAATCCATCTTTAAGTGTCTCAGTCCACTTGAACAAACAACGATTACGCCAACAGCCGCCTTTCTCTGCCGCCCACACAACACAACTTCTAATGTGGAGGAGCACAGCGTCCTCCTTCGCTGTCTTTCCTGTGACTGCTCTCCCATTTACATCGCTGGCATTTTCAAACCGCTCATTATACTAATCGTGCCTTGTTTGTCCAGATGCTGCTTTGCTTGTTGCGTTGAGTTATTCAGGGGAAAGTGAGTTATGGTGATTGAAGGTGGAATAGGTGTAATTATATGTTTTCGAAGTATATCTCTTTAAATAATAATGGGCGTAATCATTGCATATCTGTAGCGCTGTGAATTGCTTCGCAACTGTGGCAAGTAATGACAAGTTTGATGTGAAAAGATGAAGCAAGTGTTAAACGTGCCTTGAATTAGAATGCTTTGTCTCACAAGAAACCTCAGGGAGAATGATCTATAATTCTTTGCTCAATTAATAGTCTAAGAAACTCCTGGCGAATATGAAATGAGCTTTGTGACAAGGAGACAGTGTTCTTGGATCATAAAAGCTCTGTGATTTTCAGGAATTAATACATTTGTTACTAGCAACGAGTCATTGTAATGTAATAGAATTATAGTAGAATTAGTCTTTTTGAGCTACATTAAACCAGGGGATTTCAAACTGGTGTGTGTGTGTGTGTCTATATATATATATATATATATATATATATACATAATAGGGTCTCAGCAAAATATTAATATAATACTAAAATATAATAAAGAAAACACTAATATATTGTTTTAGAATTAGTGTTTCGTTCTGCATTCTAAACAATGGTCGGAAATCATAAGATTAATCGCAAATTCTATTAAGTTAATCAATATTTTTTATATAGTATTTTACACATTTTAAATGCATGGCTTTTATGCAAATCAACCACAATCAATTCATCGTAGTAATTTAATTTCCATTGTTATTTTTCTTCTTTTACTTTTATACATACTAAAAAATAGGTAAATAAATATAGAAATGTATTAATATAATGCTAAAATATAATACAATTTATTTTTCTTTGCATTTTTATATCAATATGATTGTAATAAATGAGTTCGGTCAAAAGTAATCTAAAAGTAATCAAAAAGTAGTCCGATTATATTACCGATAATATGTAATGTAATGGATTATATTACTAACTACAATTTTTGTCATGTAATTTGGAATTAGTAACGGACTACAATTTTCAGGTAAACCCAGCTCTGTATGTGTATATA